>NW_027555847.1:233254538-233463084 GCF_003287225.1 Phascolarctos cinereus
AAGGAAGGAAGGAAGGAAGGAAGGAAGGAAGGAAGGAAGGAAGGAAGGAAGGAAGGAAGGAAGGAAGGAAAAGAAGAAAAATCCAACCCATTGTACCAGAGTAATACCTGCAGTAATAGCTAAATACCCCTTTTTGCCACTGGATGAGTTTGTATACCAACCAGCTGTTAATCTCACCCCTTCCTTCCCCTCATTCACCACAACATGAGTCAAGACCATCTCTAAACCTTGACCTACATTACAGGTGTGAGTTCTCCAATCATTTTTGTTAATGCCTAGTGCTGTTTGATTCAGATAAGGACACTATAAAACCCCACCACACTTCACCTATGCTTTATGCCTTATTCCATCCAGGACTTCAATGGATTGTCTTTTTTTTTTTTAGGCAATTGGGGTTAAGTGACTTGCCCAGGGTCACACAGCTACTAAGTGTCAAGTGTTTGGTCTGAGGCTGGATTTGAACTCAGGTCCTACTTACTTCAGGGCCGGTGTCCTACTCACTGTGCCACCTAGCTGCCCCCATCAATGGATTGTCTAATGTGGTGTGGCTAATGTTTTGTGTGTGTGTGTGTGTGTGTGTGTGTATTCTCTCTAACTGCACCTCTAATGTGTGACTATTCCTCCTTGTGTCCCCCCAGTAAAACTTACTTGTCTACTCCCAGATATCTTGGGCTGCATTTGCTTGGTGGTGCTATATCTACCAACTATACTAGTTCTCTCCTTTAGAGGCAGGAGCTGTCACCTAAGCGTAAGACCAGAATTCAGCAGTTGCACCTAGATGGCAAGTTTTTCACTTAGGCAATGTAGAAACCAAAGGATGAATTGGGAATGACATGCTTTAGATAGGACCCCTCTACTCCCCAACACCAAGGTGGTGACTGAGGGCCCTGCCTTAGGACTTTTCCCCATGGCAGCAAATGTAGGGAAAATACAGCCTTTTCCTATAAGGGACTTTAGTATTTGAACCTCACCAAGTCTGTGTTGATAGGCATTCTCCAGGTGATCAATGTCCTTCCTACAATGTGGCACCAAGAACTAAACGCAGTACTCTGGTTATAGCCTGACCTGAGCAGAGGTCAAGAGAACATGGAAGTAATTTCATAGATTTTGAATTAGAAGGGAATTTTTATGTCATCCAGTCCAAATTCCTAATTTATAGAAGATAAAACAAGTCTGAGAGGTCAAACAGTATGCCTAAATTTGCATAAGTACTAAGGGACAAATTCAGGAAATGAACCAATGTCTAGGTGGTGTAGTAGATTGATCATTGAGCCTAAAGTCAAAAAGAACTGAATTCAAATTTGGCCTTAGAAACTCACTTGCCACGTGACCCTGAGCAAGTCACTTAAACTCTTCTTACCTTTGGTTCCTCCTACATCCAAAGGTTTTGTGAGGATCAAAAAGATAATATTTGTAAAATATTTAGCGCAACACATGTAGTAGGTACTTAATAAATGGTAGTTTCACTTCCTTCTTTTCTTCTAAACCAAGTGCTTTTTTTTTGCTTTTAAATGAACCAGGTCAAGAAACAACAATAAGGAAACAACAGTGAGCCTTCTCTTATTTCTCTCTAAAAGTAAAGTTATTATGGTAAATAACAACAGGGTGTTATTCTTTTTGTGGAAGGGGAAACTTTAGTTTTTTCATTTCCTTTTTAAAAAAAATGCTATAGTTGATTTATGATAAGATGAACCTGAAAATACTTATTCACAATTGTGTATTACCTTGAAAAATAAAGATGATTGGTGTGGTTTTCTTTAACATGGAAAGGGCTAAGAATTATAGCCACACACATAGAAAAGAAAAGAAAAGAACTCTTTTTGGAAGTTTCTATTCTGTTAAGTCCCAAAGGGAACGTTTCTGGACTATAAGTTCCCAAAAGAGGAAGAATGATATATCTAACCATACATAGGGAAAACAACAACAAAAACTTTGCTTTTGTGATAAGTTAGGGCATAAACTGATCCAGTAAGTTTGGAGAATGGACTAACAAAAAGCCCCAGGAATACTGCCTATGCAAAAGAAATTAATAGGATTTGAATTACAAGCAATTCTCTTTTGTAATGAGGCACACTGTGTACGTGAACTGAGACAATCTCAGTTCCATCTGACTGTAGGCTGTGATGCGGAGGAGTTAGAGAGCAGAATTACCCCTGTGGATCTCACCGGATCTGCTCTAGAAAGTTTCCTGACTTGGCTCTCAGTATCTTCTAAACAGAGTAAAACTGGAGCATGTAAGTTGAATTGAAACCAAGAAATGCTTATAAAACAGTAAGGATTGTATAAATGAAATCACTGGCTACCTTCAAAGCTTACCTCAAATGGTACCTGAAACAAAAAGCTCATAATGATCCCTCTATCCAGTTACTACTGCCCTTCCCCTAGCTACTGAGTATCTCTTGTATTAAATTTTTTTGTGTAAATTATCAACTCTCTAATCTCCTGCTCTCCTAATCTCAGAGGAGACTGTAAACTCTTTGTGGATAGGGACTGTTTGGGTTTTGTTTTTGTATCTTCAACACATTATTTGGCACGGGGTAGATAGCTGTTTGTTTGAACTGAATTGTTAACATAGGTATCTGTCTTATTTTCCATAGTTCTTAAACCAAGGTGATTCTGTAAGCATTCATTTTTTTCTGCAATCTTCCATAGAGATGCAGCATCATTAAGTGGATAAAAGACTAGTTTCAAAGTTGAAAGGATTTGTGTTCTTGTCTTTGTGGTGCTAAGCAAGTCATTTAACATATTGGTGCCCCAGATGATTTTCTAATTAGTGCCAAAACTGAGGTCACTGCTTTCTTCAAATAACAGGCCTACGCGCACAAAGAGCAGTGCAGGGGTGAGACTATGGAGGGAAATTATTTTTCTATTGTATTAATACCAATTATTAAATTAAGATCCAGGCTTTTCTTTATTATTTCCTCATTTAGGGCTCAGACCCTATGGGTCAGTCATCCAGTCTCTGAAGGACAAAGCTGATAGATGAGGTTGCCCAAATCCTCTGGGTATATGCTCCTGGTTCTTGGGTAGGACCTCACACAACCAGGAGATTTTACTTCTGTTTAGAGTGTAAACAAAATCTAATCTAGGTGAATTCCTGCCCTACAGCATTGACTTTATGTCCTTGTGTCCCAGCCCTCCCAGACCTCCACTGGAATATAGGGTTACCCAGCTAATGAAGGCAAAAACAACAACAACAACCAGAGTAATGTGGGTGGAAATGCATTCCTCTGTCCAGACTGTGGGAGGTGGGTGAGTCTCATGATCAAGCCATGTTCATAGCAGGAGGAGCTGAAGACTGTTAGCCCTCCCCATTTGAATGCTCATCCCCCTCATTAATTGTTCACCAATCAAGGTTGATTTTCACCTGTCAGAGGTACCCACTTTTCTTTTCTTTTTTTTAAAATTTATTTTATTAATATTTGATTTATCAACAATCACTTTCATATGCTTTTGAGTTTAAATTTTTTCTCCCCCTTCCTCCCCACCACCCTCCCCAAAGACTGCACACAATCTGATATAGGCTATACGTTTACATTCCTGTTAAACGTATTTTCACATTAGTGAAGTTATAAGTAAAAATTAAAACCAATAGGAGGAACCATCACAAAGAGGAAACAAAACTCAACAGAAGCAAAAAAAAATAGCAATTCAACTTCTATAGTTCTTTCTTTGGATGCGGATAGTATTTTCCATTGTGAGACCTCTGGAGGTGTCTTAGATCCTTGTATTGCTGAGTAGGGTTAAGTCTACCAATATTAGTCATCACATAACTTGGCTGTAACTGTGTACAATGTTCTCTTCACTCAGCATCAGACCATACAAGTCTTTCCAGGTTTTTCTGAAGTCAGCCTGTTCATCATTTCTTATAGCACAATAGTATTCCATTACATTCATATACCACAACTTTCAGCCATTCCCCAATTGATGGTCATCCTTTCAATTTCCAATTCTTTGCCACCACAAAAAAAGCTGCTATGAATATTTTTGTACATGTGGGTCAGTACCCTCTTTTCTAAAAGTATATTTAGGCATTCAGTGTCTCCATTAGATGTCTTTGGTTACTGAGAGAAACCACTGACCATCAGTTTACTGATAATTAGCTAGCCTAATTAATAAATTGATTATTAATTACCCAGAAATTCTATCCCTTGGGATTTTTCATTCTTCACACTACAAAGACAAAAACAAAACAGTTCCCACCTTTAAAGAACTTAAATTCAACTGGGGGAGGTGCTAATCATATTCCTAACAGAAAATGGAGATTTCCAGGATTTGGTTTTTGAATTAGACTTTAAAAAATGAGTAAGAATTCAGCAGGCAAAGAGAAAGAGAGAGGAAATTCTAGGTATAAAAGAACACCACAAACAAAGGGAATGGGGTGGAATTGGGCACAAGGTGGATTTGGCAGGTGTCTGTAGGTGATCCACTTTGGAGTGTAGGATGTATGAAAGGGGATAGTATTAGGCAAAATTTGAAAGGTAGGATAATAGCAAATTTGAAGAACCCTGAATGCTGGTCAAAAAGGATTTCAACTTTTACCTGAACACTGGGGAGCCAGAGGAATGCCATTACCAAATTTACAAATAAGGAAGATTAACATGATAGAGATATAGAGGATGGCTTGGAGAGGGAGGAGCAGAATTGGAGGCAAGAAAACCTGCTACCCAGTAATAGTCAAGGAAAGTTATGGTGAAAACCTAATCTGAGGCAGTGACATTCACAATAGAAAAGTGGATTTCAGAGATATTGTGGAGTTAGAATTGATAACAGCTTGGAAATAGATTAGATATGAAAGGTAAGGAAAAAGGAAGAGTCTAAGATAACAACCAGGTTGTATTTATTTTGTATATACTTATTTTTAAGTAGTTTTATCTGTTAGTATTGTCTGCTTACTTAAAATGCAACTTTCTAGTGGTTAAGGACTTTTTCCTATGTTATTTTTTTATCCCTAGATCTAGCACATAATAAGTACTTTGTTGTTTAATTAGGAAGGATTGATTGGTTGAACATCTTGGTAACTGGTAGTATTCTTATCAGAAATAGTGAAGTTAGACTTAGGTACAAGTTTGGAGGGAAAAGATAATAAGCTTAGTTTTGGAAATATGACATTTGAGGTATCAGTGGTATATCCAGGTAGGAATATTCCATAGATTATCAATGAAGAGGTCTGAATCTTGGATGAAAAGAAGAGATTTTAATGGAAGTATTTCCATCTTTTTTTTTTTTTAAAAAAGACCAATACAGTTTTCAGAATGCCACAAAATTTCTAAACATCTTCACCATTCTCTTTCCTTCTTTCCTATTTTCAGGAAGAGGTATACCTACTTCTCTCAACCTAATGATGCCCTTTATCTATGTCCATGATCCTTTCTCTGCTATCATGTCCAGAACCCTGCTTCAACAATTATGTATTCTCATATTCATCTTCAATTTCTTCATGCACATTAGATCTTTAGTGTCTATGATAATTTTCTTGTCTCTCTATTCCTTTAAAAAAAATCTTTCCTCTGCCTTTTTATATCAATCACCTACTATCCCATCACCCCCCTGCAATTTTTTCTCCAAATTAGAAAATGTTGCCTATGTTTCACCACCTACTGTCTCCTCAAGCCTTTGTAATATAACTTATGCACTTATCACTGTACTGAAAATATTCTCTCAGAGGACACTTAAAATCTCCTAGTCCAAAATGACCAATGACCCTTTTATTAGTTCTCATTTTCCTCGATATCTTTGCAGCATTTGATGTCATTCACCACTCATGCTTTAATAGATTCTCTCCCCTTTTGGATCACCACAAGCTTCTGATTATCCCCTAAAAGGGAACAGAAAATTGTCTTCTTTGCCTTGAAAGATCCTAGTCGCTTACAGGCCAGCTTTGTACTTATCCTGCCCACATCCAGGCTTATTCCCTATTTCTTGGCTGTCTCCATGTCATGCCTTAAACATCATTCCATCTTCTAGGAAAAAAAGATTTATGACCAAATGAAAAATAGAGCCGATCATAAAAGTAAAATAAAAAATATGATTTTGATTAAATAGATTTTGTTTAGGTCTTATAGAAATAAAGTCAATGTAGTTAAAAGTAGAAGGGAAGGAGTTAAGTGGGGAAAAATACCTTTACAGATAGTTTGTCTGACAATGGTCTGCTATTCATTATATGTAAGGAGCTGCTTCAAATTTATAAGAACAAGAGACCTCCAACAGATAACTGGTCAATGGGTATGAATAGTAAGTTCTTAAAAAAATAACACAGGTATTAACCATTCAAAAAATGTTCAAAATCATTCATCATTAGGGAAATAAATGAACATTAAAACAACCCTGAATTTCTACATCATACCTATCAGTACAGAAAAAGATGACAGAAAAAAAATTTTCTGAACTGATCCAACCATTCTGGAGAGCAATTTGGAACTATGCCCAAAGGGCAATCAAATTGTGCATACTCTTTGACTTAGCAATATCACTATCTGTCTATATCCCAAATAAATCACAAAAAAATGAGGTGGGGGGAACCTACATGAACAAAAATATTTATAGCAGCTCTTTTTGTGGTGACAAGAAATTGAAAATTGAGGACATGCTCATCACATGGGGAAAGGCTGAGCAAGTTGTGGGATATGAATGTAATGTTATAAGAAATGATGAGCAGGTATATTTCAGAAAAACAAATTTGGAAAGACTTACATGAACTGGTGCTGAGTGAAGTGAGCAGAACCAGAACATTGTACACAGTAACAACATTGTGCAATGATCGATGATGATTGACTTAGCTCTTCTCAGCAATACACTGATCCAAGATAATTACAAGATCCATAATGGAAAATGCTATTCACATCTATAGAAAGAACCAATGGAATCTGAATGCAGATCAAAGCATACTATTTTCACTTTTTTGTGTTATTTTTTTCCCTTTTGTTCTGATTCTTCTTTCACAACATGACTAATGTGGAAGTATATTTTACATGATTGCACATATATAACCTATATCAGATTGCTTGCCATCTTGTGAAGGGAAAGGACAGGGAAGGAGGGAGAACAATTTGGAACTCAAAATCTTTCAAAAGCAAATGTTGAAAATTGTCTTTACATGTAATTGGAAAAAAAACTGGAAAGGAAATTTTCAGTTGCTGTAAGAGATACAGAGAAACAGGCACACCAATGCACCACGGATAAAACGGTGAATTCGCCCAGCCAATTTGAATCTATACCCCCAAAGTCATTAAATTGTGCATACCCTTTGACCCAGAAACATGCTTATTTGGCTTATATCCCAAAAGATTCAAGCAAGAGGAAAAAGAGTCTTTAAAAAATGATTACAACAGCTCTGTTTGTCATAGAAGAGAACCAGAAACTAAGTTGTGTGTGTGTGTGTGTGTGTGTGTGTGTGTGTGTGTGTGTATTCCTATCAATTGAAGAATGGCTAAACAAAATATTAAATATTAATGTAATGGTATATTATTGTGCTATAAAAATAACCAAAGGAGTGGTTTCACAGAAACCTCAGAACACTATGACCTGATACAGAGTGAAATGAGCAGAATCCAGAGAATAATTCACACAATAACAAAACCATTACAAAGACATATACCTTTGAAAAGCTTAGGAAATCTAGTCAATACAACAACAAAGCCTAAGTGAGGTGGGGGGAGGGGATATAAGACATATTGTTTTTAATGTGTTTTTCAATTATGTCTGACTCTTTATGACCCCATTTAGGATTTTCTTGGCAAAGATACTAGAATGTTTTGTTATTTCCTTCTCCAGTTCATTTTTACAGATGAGAAATTGAGGTAAACAGGGTCAAGAGATTTGCCCAGGGTCACATAGATCATAAGTATCTGAGGCCAGATTTGAACTCAGATCTTCTTGACTCCAGGACCAACATTCTATCCACTATGCCACCTAACTGGTCCATAATACGTTTCCCATTTACAAAGAGACATCAGGGACTCAAATAGCAGAAGATAAACTATATTTTCAAATAAGACAATGTGGAAATTTGTGATGATAGATCATTCATATTTGTTATAAAACTTTTGTTTTTCTTTTTTTTTTAATAGATTGGTGGAAGCATGGGGGAGTAGGGAAAAAGAGAAGAACAAAAGATAAGGTTGCCAAAATAATTAAAAGAAACAAAGAAGAAAGAAAGAAAAGGATAAGAAAAGAAGAAAATTGAAAGATGCTTTTGAATTGCCTTAAAGAAAGCAGAAGGAAGGCTTGAAGGAATCCTGACAAGCAGCACTACACTTAAAATTACATGTTGAACTTATTATATGCTTTTAAATAACAGTTAGCTGTAGCTAAAAGAGATTCACAATTTCATAAGTGCGTTTACCAGTGTTTCAGTGCTCCCGCTATACTTGACAGGTACCATCATGATTTGGGAACAATATGAAGCATGTCCTATACATCACTCTGATCATCATTTTCTTACATTGATGTTTACCTGTCTCAGTCCCATAAAGTGGTCAATGATTTGTACTTTGAGGGGGTTTAACATTATTGTTGTGGTCGTGATTATTATACTTCTCAGACAGTGGTGGAAAACTTAGAATCCTTATTGAAAATTCTAGATACTCCAACAATTATTTCCACATTCTTAGATTTATCTGCCTAGTTCTAACCTTTCTGCTGATGTTAAGTCTCACATTGCCAATTGCTTATTGGACATGTTGAATGGGATGTCCCATAGGTATCTCAGACTCTGCTCGCACCTCTTCCAAACTTCTCTGTCACTGTAAAGAATTCTACCACGCCTGAACAGCTGGACTTACAATCTCTCAAAGACATCCTTGACTCTTTACTTGCACTTACCACACATATCAAATCTGTCCCTATGTCTTAGCATTTCTACCTTTATATTATCTCTCTAATATATCCTTTTCTCTCCATTCACACAGCTATCACCCTGGTTGAGGTCCTCATCACCTGAAGTCTGAGTTATCACAAAAGCCTCCTTATTGGTCTACCTGACTCAAATCACTCCCCATTCAAACTCCTCTTCCACTCAGCTGCCAAAGTGATTCCCCTAAAGAATAGTTCTGACCATGCCCTCTCCCCTAAAACCCATGCCCCCACTCAATAAATTCCATGTCTCTATGAAGTCTAAGATCAAATATAAAGTGCTTCGGCTTTTGAAGCACTTTACAACCTGGATCTTTGCAATCTTTCCACTTTTCTTATTTTCATCTACCCTATGAACCATGCATGCTGAACTTCTTTTTGTTCTTTGAACAGGACACTTTATCTGCTAACTGTATACCAGTAGTATGCGGTTGATCCACGTGCCTGGATTGTTCTCTCTTCTTACCTCTGCCTCCTGACTCCCTTGTATCTTTTAAATCTCTTCTTCTGCAAGAGGCCTTTCCTGATCCTGTCCTCCCCTCAATCTACTCTGAGTGCCTTCTCTCTGAGATCACTTATCATTTACAATGCACAAATCTATGTATGCACATTTATTAGCATGCTGTCTCCCTTGTTAAAATGTGAGCTCCTTGAAGGATAGACACCATGTGTTGGATTTTTCCCCTTTTTTCTTTTACCCCAGCTATTATCTACTTCTTGGCACACAATAAATGATTAATAAATGATTATAAATGATTATTACTGATGATGATGATTTTGAGATACCTCAGCCTTTGCTCAGATAATTTCTTTTATGTGTGTAGATGATATGAAGGACTCATTACTAATTTTTGTTCGTGTGTGTGTATAATTTATTTTTAACTTCCTTTTTATTTTTTAAATATTGAGTTCTAAATTCTGTCTCTTCTTCTTTCCTCTTCTCTACCCAACAGAAGGCAAGCAATACAATATTAATTATACATGTGAAATAATGTAAGACATATTTACATATTAGCCATATTGCAAAACAAAAAGTAAGAAAATTTTACTTTAATTTGTACTCAGAGTTCATCATTTCTCTTTGGGAAGTGGGTGGCATTTTTCATCATGAGTCCTTTGGAATTGTCTTGGATCATTTTATTAATCATAGTAGCTAAGTCTTTCACAACAGATCACGTTACAATATTTCTGCTACTGTGTACAATGTTCTGGTTCTACTAATTTCATTTTGCAACAATTCATATATATCTTACCATGTTTATCTGAAACCATTCTCCTCATCATTTCTAATAGTACAATAGTAGTCCATTACAATCATATGCCACAAGTTGTTCAGCCATTCCCCAGTTGATGGACACCCCCTCAATTTCTTTGCCACACAAAAAAGTGCTGTTATAAATATTTTTGTACATATAGGTCCTTTCCTCTTTCTTTGATCTGACACATACAGAGAAGTGGTATTTCTGGGTCGAAAGTCATGAACAATTTTATTGCTCTGTAGGTATAGATTTAAATTATTCTTCAGAATGGTTGGATCAGTTCTCAACACCACCAGCAGTTCCTGAGTGAAACTATTTTCCTTCATTCCATCAAACACTTATCATTTCTGAAAGGTGTGAGGTAATACCTCAGAGGAACTTCAATTTGCATTTATTTATTTATAATTATTTAGATTAATTTTAATATGACTATTGATAGTTTCCTTTCTTCGTCTGAAAACTGCCTGTTCATATTTTTTGACCATTTGTCAATTGGGGAATGGCTCTTTTTTTAAAAAAAAATAAATTTGACTCAGTTCCCTATGTATTTGAGAAATGGGGAGTACATCAGGGATACTGAATATAAATTCTTTTAATACTGTTTCATTGACTATGGCACCTTTTAGCAAAATGTAGTTTCCCTGATTATCTCTTTTAATTAGGCCTATTTTTTCCTTTTATTTTGTCTGAGATAATGATTGCTACCACTGCCATTTTTATATCACTTGAAAGATAATAGATTCTGCTCTAGCCCCTTATTTTAACTCAGTGGGTGCATCTTTCTGTTTCTAGTGGGTCTCTTTTAAACAACATATTGTTGTATTCTAGTTTCTAATCCATCCTTTCATCCATTTCTGTTTTAAGGATGAGCTCTTTCCTTTTACAGTTGTGATTATTAACTGTGCATTTCCCTCCATCCTATTTTTTTCTGTTTATCCTTCTCTCTCTTTATCCTCTCCCTCTTCAAAAGTCAGTTTTGTTTCTGATCCCTGCTTCCCTAAATCTTACCTCCTTTTTATCATGCCCCCCTTTCTGTCATCCCCTTACCCACTTATTTCCCAGTTGGGTAGGACAGATTTGTATAATCAACTAAATATGTGTATATAACCTTCCCTCTTTGAACCAATTCCAATGAGAGTGAGGTTCCAGCATTGCCTACACTCTCCATCTACTGTATTTCACCATATTATCATCATTACCATGTAATTGTTGCACCTTGTTGTTGTTGTTTTTCAGTACAAAAATTGGTCTATAATCTTTTATCCCGTAATAGCCACATGGTATAATTCTGTTCATCATGCTGCTTAAAAAGTAAACAGAGCAGCAATGTATTTGCCAGTGGCATATGGATACATATTTATCTCTTGCACATTGTGAGCAATGAGCCTAGAATTTCAGAGCACATGCATTGTCAGTATTAATTTTTTACATGTATTCATTGGTATTCTGTGCATCCTAATCTTGCACCAAAGACAGTTTAGTAAAAAGTGATTTTAAGTAATACCAGCACAATTAAAAAAAAAAAGCTTCACATATTGGTCCCACCCTACTTTTTTGCAAAAAAAAAAAAATTGGCATAAAATCTGTGATGATTATGTGGTGAATTAATGTAATTTCCCCCTCCACTACAAAAGCTCTTCATGTTTCTTTTATGTGAAGAAATTTTCCTATTCAAACTCTCTCTTCTCTTTCTCACTCTTTCATTTGTTTTTTTTATCATCTGAACATAATTTACTCAGATGCATGTCCTCTGTCTATATGAATTCCTTCTAATTGCCCTAATAATGACAAAGTTCTTAAGAGTTACACATCTCATCTATCCATATAGGAATGTAAACACTTTAATCTTAATAAGTCCCATATTATTTCTCTTTCATGTTTACTTTTTTACATTTCTTTGAAGTCCTGTGTTTCAATTTCAAATTTTCTATTCACTTTTGGTCTTTTAACAGAAATTCTTAAAATCCTCTATTTTACTAAATACACATTTTTCCAAGTTAATGGTTGTACTCAGTTTTGCTGGATAGGTTATTCTTGGTTATAATCCTAGCACCTTTGCCTTCCAGAGTATCATTTTCCAAGCTCTCTCCTTCTTCATTGTGGAAGTTGCTGACTGTGGCTCCATGATATTTGAACTGTTTCTTTCTGGCTGCTTACAATATTTTCTCCTTCACCATGGAGATCTGGAATTTGGTTCTAATATTCCTGAGAGTTTTCCTTTTGAGATTTCTTTTAGGAGGCAATTGGTGGATTCTCTCAAATTTTATTTTATCTTCTCCTTCTAGGATATCAGGATATTTTTTCCTTGTAATTTTGTGAAACATGAAGTCTAGGCTATTTTTTTATTGTGGTTTTGATATAGTCCAATTATTCTTAAAATATCTCCCCTTTATTCATTTTCTAGGTCAATTATTATTCTGATGAGATATTTCACATTTTCTTCTATTTTTAAAAATCTTTTTGACTTTGCTTTATTGTTTCTTGATGTCTTGTGGAATTATTAGCTTCCATTTTCCCAATTTTAATTTTTAAGGAATCATTTTATAGTGAGCTTTTGTACTTCTTTTTTCCATTTGGCCAATAGTGCTTTTTTAAGGATTTGTTTTCTTCAGTGGATTTCTTTAACTTCTTTTTTCCATTTGGCATATTCTGATTTGTAAGGAGTTCTTTTCTTCAGCATTTTTATGAATCTTTTTACCAAGTTGTTAAGTATCTTCATAATTTTCTTAAATCACTCTAATTTCTTTTCCCAGTTTTTCCTCTACCACTCTTGTCTCTTTCTTTAACTATTCCAGAAATTATTTTTGGGATTGTATTCAATTAGCATTTACCTTTGAGGCTTTGCTTATAGCTGTTTTTACATTGTTGTCTTTTTTTAAGTTTGTTTCTTGGTCTTCCTTGCTACCATAGTAGATTTTTATGGTCAAATGTTACCCTCACCCCCATTTTTCTAGCCTATTTCTTGGCTTTGAACTTTATGTTAAAGTTGGACTCTGCTCAACTGTAGTGAGTGAGGATAGATAGTGATGAAGCACTATCCCAAGATTCTGGCTTTTTTGTGCTACTCTTCTGAGAGTTAGTTCTGAGGGTCTGCAAGTGTTCTGGGCTTCCAAGTTAGTGGGATCTAGGGAGAGATGTGATCACTGCTCTCCTAGTCTATGCTCTGGTCTTTACCCAGGAAATGCCCTTGTTCCCCTGTAGGTGCAATTACTCGTACTCTTCTAGGTCTTGGAACTTTGACCAGGGTGGCTGCAAGTATTAATGCTCCTCTCTGCCTTGGAACCATGACCAGGGCCCCTGTTGGCTTGTGACTGATGACAAGAGCTCCTCTATACTCTAGAACTGTGACCTAGAACTGCTTATGTGCAATAGAGGTACCAATCAGTGCTAGTAGGACACAGTGCCAGCAAAAGATCCCCTGTAATCTCTTTCTGACCAGTGATCCACCCTTCTCTGAATTGAGAGCCCCCAAAGCTGCTGTAGCAACTTTTGCACCTGCCTTTATATCCTACCTCTAGTGCCACCTCTTGCATGTACTGCAGGGTGGCCCCTTCCTTGATGTCACAGATCTTTCTGGTGTCATAGACCTTACTTGCTTATACCCTATATTGTCTTAGGTTGGAAAAATGTCTTGCCTTTTGTTGATCTGCTTCTCCAAAATTTGATTTGAGGCATTATTTTAATCTTTGGAGGGGAACATTGGGAGACTTTGTCTGGTTTGCTGCCTCTACTCCCCCAGCTTTATTAAATAAGTTTTAAAGAGATTATTTGAAGTAATAACAGAAGATTTGTGCTCAATAAATTTCATAAGCTAAGAATAACAACGCACATTTATGCAGCTTTTTAATTTGTAATTTGTAATCATCAATGACACAATAGTGAGAACATGTCAGATTTGAGATGTCAGACCATTAACTAACACTCACAAAAGAACAATCATATCTTTTTTGTTACATAGTAAAATAATAAAGAATTATGGAAATTATTTTTATAAAAAAGCAAAAATCTATGAGATTTCAATTTACACAACATATACACATACATATGTGTGTGTGTATACCATGGGGGCAGTGGAGGAGAGAGAGAGAGAGAGAGAGAGAGAGAGAGAGAGAGAGAGAGAGAGAGCGAGAGAGAGAGAGAGAGAGAGAGAGAAGAGAGAGAGAGAGAGAGAGAGAGAGAGAGAGAGAGAGATGGAATTTTTCATTCCATAGAGATAAGTGTCAAAGTGATGAATATAGTTTCAGTTCCTTTTTCTCTCTTTACAGTATGAACAAACATCTTTTTTTTTTTTGATACAAAGGAAATTTTTCAAAAAGGTACACAGGGATTCTGTTGCTGAGATCCCAGTAAGGTCAGTTGGGATTATGTGGACCAATACTTGCAAATTGGGCTAAATCATAACTTCATTCATACTTCTGTCAATAGACATGGGGGAAAAAAAGATTGTAGCTTAATGTGCTCTCCTCACATAAAGAGCAAGGTAGATACCTAAATATGTTATACCATTTAAAATACAAGTCCCCTCCACCAAGAAAGATGACTTCATAAATCTTGAGATTTTATTTTCCAAAGAACTTCAAAGCTCATTTGTTCATTTTATATGTATTACTTCAAAGACTCGTAATTTCCCCTCCCATTGATGTGCTATAATAGCTAAAATTCATGTAGCAGTTTAAGTTTAAAAAACCTTTTATAAATATTTACTTCACTTTCCATTTTGCTGATGAGGAAAGTGAAGGCATAGGGAGGTTAAATGACTTATTAGGGTCATAGAACTATTAAGTCTCTTAGGCTGAATTTGAAGACAGTTTAATGGACTGTTGTGGCCACTAAACTCACCACTAGGTGATGAACTTTTGGGCAACAAATCTATCTGAGCTTTGTCATGTTGGTCTTTCATAGTGTGTTATTGGACTATATTGATTGGACCTCCCACTGCTTGCTTTCAACTAACAGCCTTTAAAAACCAAGGGTCATCTTTATGCCATAACAAGGCATTTGGTTTTGGTAGAGGAAATGATTCAATATGTTATTTTAAGTCTATCTTAAGAATAGAGCTTAATTTGGAAAATATTTTATTGGACCTTAAATATCAATCTTACCTAATTTGAGGAGGTTACTCTCCTCTACCACTTTTTTTTTAATTGAGCCCTGAGGCAGGGTAATGGTATGGAATGAAGGAACATACAAGCTCATTTCTGCTCTTTTTCCAAACCCCTCTCATACTGTTTTGCCATGAAAATACTCTCCTAGACAATAGCAAACCTCAAAGTTCTATTCTCTTTATTTTTATTTGCCATGATGTTGCTTTATAATTTTTCTATAATAAATTAAAATCCCAGTTTGTATTCAGATTGATGAGACAATTTCAATTTGCCTATACTTTATTCAAACAAACCATTACATTCTGTTGTTACATTCCTGCCTACTTATACATTTAAATATTATAAAGGTCTTTAAACATCCACAAACAAATGCCTTTTCATTTCTCAAGTAGTAAGTTAATAAATATACAGTATATATGTTTCAATAATTATATCAACTAATTACCTTATTATAAAAATGGTGGATGAATTAGAATTATGAAAGGGATCAGTGTACTATACATCCATCATGCATGAATTACTGACTTCTAAATAAAATATAGTCATTAGGAGCTAATGTGAAAACTTGATAAATTAAAATAAACTAATAGATATTAATTGTGTTATATTGTGAGTTACTGGTGCTAATTTTAAAATGTTGTTGCTTTGGAGCAGATTTTTTAAAAAAGAATATTTTCAACACCCGGGTGTAAAACTTCTGTAGGGTTATTTGACAGATGTCCTGTGAGCAACTCCGAAGCAGAGGATAAAAGTATAATGCTCTAAATGAGAAAGTGTGAGCAGAACGGCGGTTGGGCTTGTGGGTGGAGAGGCTGGCACTTTCTCAGTTCAATTAAGTGGAATTTAAAATTGTGAATTTAAGCAGAACTGAGAAAAGACATCCGAGTGGAAGTTTGTTTTCATCTTTAAAGGGGGGTCTATTCTGCCCTTGATACTCTTGTACAACTTCCATCGATGCTAACATTCAGACATGCATCATGTGAAATGTTGGGGATACATGTTTATGGGAACATATTTCTCTTCCACTAACTGAATTAAGGAGGTGTTATGATCGATTTCTTTTCTATATACCAGATGCAAATTCTTTTCTGAGATGCATTTGTTGTCTTAAATTCATAAGGAATTGTAGTATGGATGGTTCTATGATATTCAATTCAATTTTTCCGTTGTCTTGTAATATCTATTTTGAACGTTAACAAAGCCAAAAAACATCTAAGTCAATGTGTTTATTGACTCTTTATTAAATGCCAATTTTGTATGTTATATGGGACACTATGTGATGCAGTGGATAGACCTCTGGGCATGGAGTCAGGAAGACTCATCTTCATGAATTCAAATCTGGCCTCAGACACGTACTAGCTGTGTGACTGTGGACATATCACTTAACCTTATTTGCCTCCCTCATCTGTAAAACCAGCTGGAGAAAGAAATGGCAAAACACTCTAGTATCTTTGCCAGGGAAACCAAGTCAGACATGCGTGAAATGACTGAACAACACCATACATGTCAGATACTCTACTAAGCAGAAATACAATGATGAGATGCAATAAAACTATGTTATTCAGAATGCCAACCATATCATATTTTAAAATTTGAAAGATATTTTGATAACAACAATCTCATTAGGTAAGAAGTGAAAGCATTTTGGAGAAAGGGTCTAAAACTGCAATTTCATTTGTGTAGGGAATTTCTAACATGGAGACTTCCATAAGTAAGTCAACTTGTTTTCTGATTGTAGTCTTAGAGTGTTGTTTGGGGTACAGAGTTCATAAAATTTTGACCCATTCTTTACTTTTTTATCATTAAATCATAGTTTTGTCACATTCAACAATAAAACCAGCTTTATCAATCAGTCCCTTTTTTCAGGATTATCTGAAATTGTATCCCATACACTTTTAGCATTATTTATATCAAGTGAGTTTTCAGGGAATTGATAATCTACCAATAGCCACAGCAATATTTCTAATAGTAAGTAAAGTGTGCTTTTTAAGAGCAGCAACTTTTACACATTTCCTTAGACTAATATCTATTCTTAAAACCACATAATTAAAAACACAAAGAAAGAATAATCAAATGCATATGTATAGCATAAAATCTATCATTTGATAGACAAGGAACTAACTAAGGATGGAGAAACTAACTCAATCCAGTTTCATCTGGTCAATTGTCAGTAAAAGACTTAAAATATGAACATTGCTGTGTCAAAATCAATACATGCACACACCCACATACACATACACACACATATGTACATACACACACACATGCATGTATATGTATACGTTTCCTCCCAAGTAATCAGCACTCTAGAGTATTCATGCATACATATATACATACATGTATACACATAGAATGGTGTCTATCTCCAAGGACTTTACAGTATTTTGGAAATAAAATGCAAAGTTTTTGCCAAATGGATAGTGTATGCATTAAGTGCTATGGGAATTCAGAAAAGGGTGGGATCCCTGTGTGCTGGAGAATTCAGAGAATGCTTTATGAAGAAAGTGGAATTTTAATTGTGCATTGAGAAATGAGTAGATAGAGAAGATAAAAGAAGGCATCCATGCAAAGAAAAAAGATTAAACAAAAGTACAGAAATAGAAATGCATGCAATATGCTGAAGGAACATAATGTGTTCAAATGAATATACCTGTCTGTCTGGAATAGAGAGTTGGTGGTTAAAGCCAGACTGGGTAAATACTTGAATTCCAAGTGATAAAACTCACAAAAGAAAAAAAAAACAAGATTATATGTAAAGTCTACCTAGAAAAGCAGATTGTTATTTTTCTGTATTTCCATTCTCATTTGTCTTGCATATAAAAGGTTAATTATTTGCACATTCTCAATTTGATTCCAAAAGGAAGACTTATTCCAATTAATTGAAGGTCTATTCTTAGAACAGTGTTTCACAATTTCTTGCTGATGGGAGCACATATTTGACTTGGTAGTTTCTCCAAGGCAGAGGTAGTGGGGAGAATCTTTGACTTCTTAGTTGGAATGAATAGATTGTGTGCACTTACTTGTTGATAGAGAAACTGAGGGTTAAGAGCAACCTCCAATCACTCAATGGCTCTGTTTGATGAAAGGAATAGAGAATAAAGAAGTATTATAGTTGAGAAAAAGATAGGAAAATGAAATTAAAGAGAAAGGGAAGAGTAAAGATAGGAATACAAACGAAAGGAAAGTGAAAGAGAGATTGAAATATATAGACAAATATATACCCATATTTATATATACTGCTTGTAATATGCTCACTATACACTATCTCTATCTATAGCTATATATGTGTGTGTGTGTGTGTGTGTGTGTGTGTGTGTGTGTATATGTGTGTATGTGTATACATATATACACACATATATGTCTCTCTAAGTAGGTAGATAGATAGATAGATAGATAGATAGATAGATAGATAGATAGATAGATGGAGAGAGAGACAGAGACAATAGAAGACAATGAAATTGCAATGGATTTTAGAATCCACTTCTTCCAACCTTCTAGTCATCCATTACAGGAACTGTTTATACAGTATCCTTGCCAGATAGCTATCTAATTCATCATCTCAGAAGAATTCTTATCCTATGCTTGAAAATTGTTACTTAGAACATTCTTTATGAGTTTGAACATAAATCTGCCTCTTTACAACTTCCATTTTTATGACCTATGGTTCTACCTGACAGAACAGCATGGTGCATTTTATCCTCTCATCTACCTGATGGATCTTCAGATATTGGAAAACAATTACCATGCATGGGCTCAGTCTTTCGAATTAAATGTGAAGTGTCCTAATTTAAGAACCTTGAATCATTATTTCTAATTAAAAGAGCTAAGCAACTTAAAGACTATTGAGTCCATGCCTTTTATTTCACATTTAATTTTTGAATTCTGAATTTCATATATTAAAAAAAATCCTGTATGCAAAATAGAATAAAAAGAGGCTAGTATAACATGAATATTTTTCCTATTATTTGCTTTAAAGAGGAAAAAAAAGAAACCGCTCCTTTCAAAATTGTCCCATTTGTCTAAGTTTCTGTACTCCCATGCACACTTCAAAAATTTTTTCAGTGGTCCTACACTCCTTTTAATTTTTTCATTTTCATTCATTTCAATGCCATTGCCATTGCTTTATGACACTTATTTTTGAGTGGGGCACTTGGCTTGTTGGATCTGGCCCTGGGTCACCTGGATTCTTATGCTGACCTCCACCTCCTGGGGTTAGGCTCCTCTGCATCATGGGTGTCCACATGGGTTGGATCTTCATGGTCATTTGTGATTCATCTAGACAGGATTTCAAAGCACCTGTATTCAATTCATCTTTGTAAAGGTATTTCCTTGTCTTCACTGGCTGCTCTATCTCCTCAATGGTTCAAAGGTCCCTGCTGTGGATTTCTGATCAATCTAGGCCTTTCTCAAAGTCTTACTCTTGCTGTCGTTGGCTGATGATTATTAAAATCTACAATTGTCTATTGCCTATCTGTAGAAGGCTTCTATCTTATTAACTTGTTGGATATTCTAGTGCACACTTTTCCTACAGCTTCTACCTGACTTTTTATACCATTCTAGGGTAGAAAAAAGTCACTTACTTTAGTTTTTTCTTTAGATTTGTGGATCATTTTTCACCTGGCATGATTTTCTCATTTTTATTTTTGCTTTTTTGAGCAGGCATAAGGGAGTTCTCTGTTCAGTCAGTCATCATGGTGGAAAGTTGATCTTTTCATTTTACAGTGAATTGAGATTAAAAGAAGAGTGGCTTGCCTCATATAGCACAACTGGAATTTAAAGCCAAATCCAGAGCTTTTAACAATATTTTATTGTAATAGAATAATTGTAATAATATTTCCATGTTATTATATCCATTTTTATGCTTTGATGGTATACTCTTTAACTGTTTCATACTGCAACCCCCCCCAACCCTCCTCACCCTCATATTTTATCAATTGTGATTTCTGCTCAAATCTTTCAATACATTCTCAATAAAAGAATCACTCCACACACCGGATACATTCCTCTGTCAGAGATACCAAGAGGGCACCCAATTTGCCTATCAGGTGTTTCTTATTCTCACTAAATAACTAGTCTTCCTCTTTTTCCAGACATTTTTAGGAACAGAAATATAGAGCATGAAGAGACCTCAGAGGTCATCAAGTTAAGCTCCATTATTTTGTTGTTCAGTCATTTTTCAGTCATGGGGTTTTCTTGGCAGAGATACTGGAATGATTTGCTATTTTCTTCTCTAGTTAATTTTACAGATAAGAATACTGAGGCAAACAGGGTTAAGTGACTTCCTCACAGTAACACAGATAATAAATTCTGAGACCAGATTTGAACTCAGGAAGATGAGTATCCCTGACTCTAGTGCCAGACCTAGAGTCAGAGATTTTTTTTTTTAACCTATAAGGAAACTGAAGCCCAAGGAGAACAAGTTGCTTGATGTTTCCTCCATGATACTTTCAAACTACATATGCCCAATGCACATCTTTGGAGTGTCTTATATTTTATATGAAATTTTATTTTTTCTAAGAGTGCAATGTTTTGTGATTCTTGTTTGTATAGCATCACAGGGAGAAAATCAACAATAGAGGTGATTTTTTTTTCATCAGACACACAATTCATAATCGTTGAATGTTTTTCTGTTTGTACGTTTTTTTTTTCCTAGATGTGATTTTACTTCATCTTCTCTTGGTAGTCAAAAATAGGTCAAGGCACTTCTAGGAACCAAGATGATGGAGTAAGCAGTAAATCATTGTCACCCTCCTATATTGACATCTGGGGGAAAGAAAAGCAGAAAATATCACTCCAGGAAAATCCAGGAACAGCAGATCCAGCAAAAAGATGGGGTGAAACCATTTTTTAACATAAGAGACTTGGAAGATTGGCAAGAAAGGTCCATCTCACTTAGATAAAAGGGGAACACATTCCAGATAGGAAGTGTCTCAGCAAACCAGCAGCAAGTCTCACCTCAGCAAACCAGTTGGAGATCCTGAGCCCCAGTGTGGTGGAGCAGACAAATACCAACACCAGGACACCCCATATGCCTTAGCATAGCCAGGAGAACCAACAGACTCTAGCCCCAAGGACCATCACAGCTTCAGCACAGCCCAGGGTAAATGGAAATCCTATACTGTGACAAGACAGTAGGCAAGACCTCCATGTGCTTCAGGGTAGCCCCTGGCAAAGAGACATCCTCCAGCAGCCTCCATGTGTTTCAGTGTAGTCCCAGGGAAGTGCATAAATGTCCCACTGGGTCTCAGCACACGCCAGACACCACCGCTAGGATTCCAACTCAGCACCAGGTAAGTTGCCAGGCTGCTATGATTTCCAACAGTGCTAGCCACTCCCTCCACCTTATCCCTCAGCACAGTACCAAACTTGAGGGGTCTCAGGGGTCCCAGGACAACATCAGCACAACACCAGGTAAACAGCCAGGGCCTGTAGTCACGGGCACAAGAAGCCTGAGACAGTGCCCCTTTCACCCTGGGTACAGAGCTGAAATCTAAAAGAAAGGGGGAAAAAAGAAAAAAAAAGATGAGTAAACAACAACAACCACAACAACAACAACAAAGAATCTGACCATAGAAAGTTATTATGGTGACAAAAAAGACCAAGACACATACTCAGAAGAGGACAACAATGTTAAAACACTTTGGTCAAAACCCCAAATAAAAATGGGAAGTGGTCTCAATCCCAGAAAGAGCTTGGGAAGAGCTCACCAAGGAGCTTAAAATCATATGAGAGGTAAAAGGGAAAAAAAGGGAAGAGAAATGAGGGAGATGTAAGATAATTATGAAGAAAGAGTCAACAGCTTGGAAAAATAAAACAATTGCTTAAAAAATAGAATTGGCCAAATGGAAAAGGAGATACAAAAAATCCACTGAAGAAAACAACTCCTTAAAGAGTATAATTGACCAAATGCAAAAGAAAGTACAAAAGCTAATTGAGGAAAATAGCACCTTAAAAGTTAGAATTTGGGAGTTCTGGGGGAAAGATGGAGGAGTAAGCAATAGACTGCTGTCCCTCTTCCATTCTCATTCCCAAACACCCATAAAATAGTGCTCCAGAACAGATCCTACAACAAAGGAGCCAATGGAAAGAAGGGGTGGAGCAGTGTTTTGGTCCAAAAGATTTAGACAATTGGCAAAATAAGGTTCATATCACTTGGGTAAAAGGGGAGTGCAGTCCAGGACAGGAAACTCCTCAGCAAACCAATGGAAGATTCTGAACCCTAGAATGGTGGAACAGGCAAACACCAACAACAGGCCCTCCATATGCCTTAGCACAGCCAGGGGAACTGGCAGACTCCAGCTTGGAGAACCATTATGTGTACCAGCACAACCCCAGGCAGGCAGGCAGGCAGGCATCTTCAAGCTGCTGGACCTCCCCATGCTTCAGTGCGGCTCTGGGTGGGAAGGTGCCCTCTAGTAGCAGACCTCCCTTGGCTTCAGTGCAGCCTTTGGAAGGCAGGCATCTTCCAGCAATGGACCTCCACTTAGTTCACTATAGCATGGGAAAATGCAGAAAAAAACCCCACCTGCCCTCAGCACATGCCAGACACCACCAATAAGACCCCAGCTCAGCACCAGGTAAGCTGCCAGACTGCTACAGCCTCCAGCAGCCAGCATCTGAGGACCCAGAGCACAAGGCTAGTGATCAGGCCCCTGGTCCCCCCAGCACAAGAAATAAGGAAAGGGACACCTGTGTTCCAGCAGGACAGCTCAACTTTAAAAGCCAGGAAATAGGCGAACATCAGGAGCACACACACACACACAAAAAAAATTGACCATAGACTTTTTTTTTTTTGTGAGGCAATTGGGGTTAAGTGACTTGCCCAGAATCACACAGCTAGTGAATATTATGTGTCTGAGGCAGGCTTTGAACTCAGGTCCTCCTGACTGCAGGACCAATGCTCTATTCACTGCACCACCTAGTTGCCCCCATAGACTCTTTCTATGGGAACAGGGAAGAACAAAATTCAAACAGAAGAGGGCAACACTGCATTGGAAACCTCAAATGAAAATATGGATTGGTCTCAAGCACAAAAAGCCTTCTTGGAAGAGCATGCGAAGGATTTTAGAAGTCAAATAAGAGAGGTATAAGAAAAATTGGGAAAAGAAATGAGAGGTATGAAAAGGAGAGTCAATAGCTTGGAAAAAGGACAAAAATTTACTGAAGAAAACAACTCCTTATGAGTCTTACCAAATTCTTTTTATGATACAAATATGGTGTTGATACCTAAACCAGGAAGAGTCAAAATAGAGAAAGAAAATTATAGACCAATTTCTCTAATGAACATAGATGCAAAAATTTAAAACAAAATACTAGCAAGTAGATTGCAGCAACTTATCACAAGAATAATACACTATGACCAGGTAGGATTTATACCAGGAATGCAGGGTTGGTTCAATATTAGGAAAACTATCAGCATAAATGACCACATCACTAACAAAATTAAAAGAAATTATATGATGATCCCAATAGATGCAGAAAAAAGCTTTTAACAACATACAACAAGCATTCCTGTTAAAAACATTAGAAATCATTGGAACAAATGGAGTTTTCCTTAAAATGATAGATAGCCTCTATCTAAAACCATCAGCACGCTTTATATGTAATGGAGATAAGCTAGAAGCAGTTTCAATAAGATTGGGGATGAAACAAGGATGCCCATTATCACCACTGTTATTCAATATTGTACTAGAAATGTTAGCTTTATCTATAAGAGAAGAAAAAGAAATTATGGAAATTATAATAGGCAATTAAGAAACAAAACTATCAGTCTTTGAAGATGATATGATGATATATTTAGAGAATCCTAGAGAATCAACTAAAAGTTGCAGGATACAAAATAAACCCATATAAATCATTAGAATTTCTATAATACTAACAAAGCCCACCAGCAAGAGATAGAGAAATTCCATTTAAAGTAACTGTAGACAAAATAAAATATTTGGGAGTCTACATGCCAAGACAAACCCAGGAACTATATGAACACAATTACAAAATACTTTTTCCACAAGTAAAGTCAGATACAAATAATTGAAAAAAATATCATTTGTTCATGCATAAACCAAGTTAATATAATAAAAATGACAATTCTACCCAAATTAATTTGCTTATTTTCTGCCGTACTAATCAAACTACAAAAAAATATTTTATAGAGCTAGAAAAAATAATAACAAAATTCATCTGGAAGAACAAAATGTCCAGAATATCAAGGAAATTAGTGAAATGAACTGCAAGGGAAGATAGCTTAGCCATACCAGATCTAAAATTGTATTAGAAAGCAGAAATCACCAAACTATTTGGTACTGGTTAAGAAATAGAGATCGGTGAAATAGGTTAAGTACCCAAGACAAAGCAGTCAATGACTATAGTAATCTCCTGTTCAATAAACTCAAAAAACTCCAGTTTCTGAGATTAGAACTCATTATTTGATTAAAAAAAAAAACTTCTGGGGAAACTAGAAAACAGGATGACAGGAACTAGGCACACACCTACATCTTACACCATATACCATGATAAAGTCAACATGAGTACATGATTTAGACATGAAAGTGCGAAACTATAATGAAATTTGGAGAGCAAGGAATAGTTTACCTGTCAGATCTATGGGGAAAGGAAGGATTTATGACCAAAGAAGAAATAGATAACATTATGAAGTGCAAAATGGATAATTTTGATTATGTTATATTAAAAAGTTTTTGCACAGAGCCAATGCAACCAGATTAAAAGTGAAGCAGAAAGCTGAGAAACAATTTTTACAGCCAATATCTCTGATAAAGGCCTCATTTCTAAAATATATAGAGAACTGAATCAACCTTATAAGAATACAAGTAATTCCCCAATTGATAAATGGTCAAAGGATATGAACAGATAGTTTTCAGATAAAGAAATTAAAGCTATCTATAGTTATATGAAAAAAAAAGTTCTAAATCACTATTGGTTGTAGAAATGCAAATTAAAACAACTCTGAAGTATTACATCATACTTATCAGATTGGCTACCATGACAAAAAAAAGGAAAATGATAAATGTCTGAGAAGATGTGGGGAAATTGGAACACTAATGCATTGTTGGTTGAGTTGTGAATTGATCCAACCATTCTGGAGAGCAATTTGGAACTATACCCAAAGGGCTATAAAACCCTGCATACACTTTGATCCAGTAATACCACTATGTATCCAAAGAGATCATAAAAAGGAAAGAAGGCTCACATGTACAAAATACTTATGGCAGCTTTTTGTAGTGGCAAAGAATTATAAACTGAGGCAACGCCCATCAGTTGGAGAATGACTGAAGAAGTTGTGGTATATGAATGTAATGGAATACTACTGTTCTATAAGAAATGATGAGGAGGAAGATTTAAAAAAAAAAACCTGGAAAGACTTGCATGAACTGATGCTGAGTGAAGTGGCTGAACCAGGAGAACATTGTACACATTAATAAAAACATTATGTGGTGGAGCCAAGATGGCAGAGTGAAAGCAGTGACTTCCTTAAGCTCTCCCCCAAACCGCTCCAAACACTCATAAAAAATAACTCTAAACAAATTATGAAGCAGCAGAACCCACAAAAAGACAGAGTGAAACAAATTTCCAGCCCAAGACAATCTGGATGATTGATCAGAAAGGTGTATTGCGCCGGGCTGGGAGCACAGGGCAGCGTGGGAGTGCAGGCCGCAGCGAACCTGGAGCAGGCCTCAGAGGAGTGAATCACGGGCAGCTGTGGAGGTTTCCAGACTCCTCAACCCACTAATGCCAAATACAATTTAGAAGGTCAGTGGGAAAAATCTGTTTCTGTCCATGCTGAGAAAGGAAGGCGGGGTTTCAGCTTCATTCTCCAAGAGCATGGTCCTGGGCGGGGGAGGCAGCTGTTTCCTGAGCTTCCGGCCCACAGACTGAGGGGGAATGCAGTGGCTGATCGGAGAGGGATGGCAGGGATCTCTTTGCCAGTGCTGAGGAAGGAATCTCTTGCTTTGTCCGTGTTTGGATCTGGGTTACAGTTCTGGGTGGTGGTGCTGGGGTGAGGAGGAACGCTGGCATGGTGGAGCATGTAGTGGCTGTGGAGAGAAACTCCTCCTCACAGTTACAGAACAGAAAGGAATACTTGTGGTCACAGGCCAGAAAAGGAGTAAACACTTGCCTCTTATCATACCACCTTGCAAGAACTGAAAATTTACAGGTCCCTACAAGTATCTCTGAAAACAACTGTACAAACCCCTGAAGCTTGGGACAGTACATTCTCCACATTGGAATCAGACTCTTACCTTAACAAAGAGTTTAAAACTCAAGTAATTGGCCAGGATCATGAGCAAGCAGCGCAAAAAGAGTCAGACTATATTATCTTACTTTGGTGACAAAGAAGATCAAAATATACAACCAGAAGAAGACAACAAAGTCAAAGCTCCTACATCCAAAGCCTCCAAGAAAAATATGAATCAGTCCCAGGCCTTGGAAGAGCTCAAAAGGGATTTTGAGAAGCAAGTAAGGGAAGTAGAGGAAAAACTGGGAAGAGAAATGAGAGTGATGCAAGAAAATCATGAAAAACAAGTCAACAGCTTGCTAAAGGAGACCAAAAAAATACTGAAGAAATAACACCTTAAAAAAGCCTAACCCAAATGGCAAAAGAGGTCCAAAAAGCCAATGAGGAGAAAATGCCCTAAAAAGAAAAATTGGCCAAATGGAAAAGGAAGTCCAAAAGACTTACTGAAGAAAATACTTCCTTAAAAATTAGAATAGAGCAATTGGAAGATAGTGACTTTATGAGAAATCAAGACACTGTAAAACAAATCCAAAAGAATGAAAAATTAGAAAACAATGTGAAATATCTCACTGGAAAAACAACTGACCTGGAAAATAGATCCAGGAGAGAGAATTTAAAAATTATTGGACTATCTGAAAGCCATGATCAAAAAAAGAGCCTAGACATCATCTTTCAAGAAATTATCAAGGAAAACTGCCCTGATATATTAGAACCAGAGGGCAAAATAGAAATTGAAAGAATCCACAGATCTCCTCCTGAAAGAGATCCCCAAAGGAAAACTCCTAGGAATATTATAGCCAAATTCCAGAGTTCCCAGGTCAAGGAGAAAATATTACAAGCTGCCAGAAGGAAACAATTCAAGTACTGTGGAAACACAATCAGGATAACACAAGATTTAGCAGCTTCTACGTTAAAGGACCACAGTGCATGGAATATAATATTCCGGAGGGCAAAGGAGATAGGATTACAACCAAGAATCACCTACCCAGCAAAACTGAGTATAATCCTTCAGGGGAAAAAATGATCATTCAGTGAAATAGAGGACTTTCAAGCATTCCTGATGAAAAGACCAGAGCTGAAAGAAAATTTGACTTTCAAATACAGACTCAAGTGGAACATGAAGAGGTAAACAGGAAAGAGAAATCATAAGAGACTTATTAAGATTGAACTGTTTTTCCTGCATGGAAAGATGATATTTGTAACTCATGAGACCTTTGTCAGTATTGGGGTAGTTGGAGGAAAAAATTATATGTATGTATGTATATAGATAGATAGATACGTAGATACATAGATAGAAGGCACAGGGTGAGTTGAAGATTGAAGATTAAGGGGTCATATCTGGAGACTAAAATTAAGGGATGAGGGAGGATTATACTCAGAGAAGAAGAAAGGGAGAGGTAGAATGGGGTAAATTATCTCACAAAAAAAAAAGAAAAGTCTCTTACAGTGGAGGGGAAGCAGGGGAAGGTGAGAGGGAATGAGTAATCTTATTCTCATAGGATTTGGCTTAAGGAGGAATAACATACACATTCAATTGGGTATGGAAATTGTCTTACCCTACAGAAAATAGGGGGAGAAGGGGACAAGAGAGCAGGGGGATGATAGAGAGGAGGGCAGATTGGAAAAGCATGTAATCAGAAGTAAATACTTCTGAGGAGGGACAGGGTCAAAAGAAAGAATAAATGATAGGGCAGGATGGGATTAAGGGAAATAGAGTTAGTTTTTCACAACGTGTCTACTATGGAAGTGTTTTGCATAACTGCACATGTACAACCTATATTGAGTTACTTGTCTTTTCAATGAGGGTGGGTGGGGAGGGAAGAAGAGAGAAAATGTGAAACCTAAAGTTTTTAAAACATATGTTTAAAAAAAAGTTTTCACATGCTATCGGGAAATAAGAAATACAGGAAATGGGGTTCAGAAGTCTATCCTGACCTACAGGAAAATAGAAGGGGAAGGGATAAGAGAAAGGGGGAGAGAAAGAAAAGAGGACAGACCAGGGGAAGGGGTATTCAGAATGCATGCCATCGTGGGGTGGTGGGAGGGTGAGATGGGTTGAAATTTTGAAACTCAAAAATTTGTGGAAATGAATGTTGAAAACTACCGATAAAGAAATTTATATTTAAAAAAAAATGACAACATTATGTGCTGATTGACTTTGTTAGACTTAGCTCTTCTGAGCCAGGTAATGATCTAAAATAATTCCAAAAGACTCATGATGAAAAATGCTATCCACATCCAGAGAAAGAGCTGTGGAGTCTCAATGCAGATTGAAGAACACTATTTTCTCTCTTTTTTTTTTCTTTCTCATGGTTTTTATCTTTTGCTTTTATTCTTCTTTCACAACATAACTAATATGGAAAAAAATCTATGAAAAAAGTTGAAGTTTGGCAAATGGAAGCTGATGACTGTATGAGATGTCGAGAATCAATCAAAGTAAAAAAAAAATAAAAAATTGAATAAAATGTAAAATATCTCATGGGAAAAAAAAACTGCCCCTGAAAATAGACCCAGGCAAGACCATGCCAGATTCATTGGACTACCTGAAAGCCATAACCAAAAGGAGGACCTGGACAGTATCTTTCAAGAAATTATCAAGGAAAATTACCTGTTGCTCTGGAATCAGAGGTCCAAATAGACATTGAAAGTATCCACTGATCACCTCAGTAAAGAAATCCCAAAATAAAAACTCCAAGGAACATTGTAGCCACATTTCAGACCTATCATATCAAAGAAAAAAATACTGCAAGTGTCCAGAAATAAACAATTCAAATATCAGGGAGCCACAATCAGGATTACGCAGGACTCAGCAGCTACAACATTAAAGGACTGGACATCAAGGAATATGATATTCTGGTAGGCAAAGAAGGTAGGGATACAACCAGAATCACTTGCCCAGCGAAACTAAGCATAATACAAGAAGGAAAAAAAAATGGTCTTTTAATGAAATAGAAGGATCTCAAGCCTTTGTATGGAGAAGACCAGAACTAAATCACAAATTTGACCTCCAATATGAAGACCCAAGAGAAGCATAAGCATATAAAAAGGGAAAATAAAACTCTCTCATAAAATGAAAGCAGGTAGCAGAGTGAATCCTATAATTTGTTGAATAGAATCCTATAATATGTTATTTACAAGAAACACACTTGAAGCAGAGAGACACACAGAGTAAAGGTATGGGGCTGCAGCAGAATCTATTATGCTTCAGCTGAATGAAAACAAAAAAAAAAAACAAAGAACGAACAAGCAAAAAAGAAAACAACCACAAGGGTTGCAATCCTGATCTCAGACAAAGTAAAAGTGAAAATAGAACTAATTAAAAGAGATAAGGAAGGAAACTACACCTTGCTAAAAGGTACCACAGAAAATGAGGCAATATCAATACTAAACATATATGCACCCAATGATATAGCGTTCAAATTCTTAAAGAAATTAAGACCTTTGGCATGGTTTGGATATAAAGTCTCCTCCAATTTCTTTATGGTGGGAGCCTTTACATCTACACCACACCAAAGATCTGTCACATCTAGCTTTTCTAATATTCTATTTACCTCCTTAGTTTCTTTCTTGTTTATTTTTGGTGGGATTTATGGGGGACAGTTGAGGTCTCCCACCAGTATATACTAATTTTGCTGCCTATTTGTTCCTGTAACTCATTTAACCTCTTTAAGAAGATATGTAACTGGGGGAAAAAACAAAATGCTATTAAAAACAGGCCAAGTTCATCATCTGTATGTAAAATTTTGTAAAATAACTGTACCAATAAATTGAATTGCCACTCTGCCTATTAGACTGCATGTCATGGTCTTGTCAATATGTGTCCTTGATTCAACTTTTTTTTGCCAATATAAATAAATCAATCTGTAATTACACTGAGTTTCACAGAAGATGAACGGTTCTCAGTTGGTACAATATCAACAGGGAACAGGACAATTGGAATCACTTTGCAATCAAAACAATCTTTTATTTTTTCCCCCTTTGGACCATTCAAATGACCTTATGTCACACTAAGCAACATCGTAGTTGTACAGAAGCATAGTGGGTAGAGTGTTGGACATGCTTTTAGGAAGAACTGAATTTAAATCCTGCCACAGACACTTAGTAATTATGCAACCCTGAGGAAGTCACCTCTTGTGGATCATAGTAACAGCTACCTCTCAGTGTCAAGGATAATTATGCTAGATAATACATGTAAAATACATTACAAAGTTTAAAGTACTATATAAATGTTAGTTGTTTTTGCTGTTATTATTGTTGCTATTTTCTGTCTTTTTTGAGGTAAATACCCTGGGGATCATAAAATTAAAAAAAAATCTATATAACTATATATGTTACAGAATCTAATATAATTTTCAGAAGTGTATTCATGGGAGACACTTTGTTTGAAGAAAGGAACCAAGACTATATATATATATATATATATATATATTTTTTTTTCCTTATTGGATCAAATGCATTTTTTAAATTAAGAAAACAGTAGACATATTGGGATCTTATAGTCTTTCCATCTTTCAGTTAGATGTATGACAATAAATCTGTTTAAGCCTACCTTTCCATGTTATCATCAAAGATATTATTGGAACATTCATAGGCTAGGCTAGTCTCATGGGAATTTTTACATGAAATGAGAAAACATACATACCATTTAGTATTTGGGAATGCCTTATCAGGGAACTTTAATTAGAAGAAACAACGTCTACTATTCTTTGCCATGTCACCTCCTACCCAGTTTGAGCATTCTTAAAATCTTGATCATAAATCTCTGGAAGCTTTAAAATATGTCACCTCAAATACAGAATTTTTTTTTATGTATGTTTAATTGGGTCAGTGTTCTCTTCTAGCTAATTTTGTCTTAAAGGTCACTATCACTTCTTTGTGTGGCACAGACAAATCAATATGGTTGGTAAAAATCCTTATGTATTGGTTCTGTTATTTGTCACCAGTGGAAACAATCACTATACAAGATATTCATAGTTATTCCATTGAAAGTTCTCTTTCCAATCTCATCCAAAAAAGATGACAGGGCAATGTAGTTTTCTGGGAGCTCATGCTAATATCTTTGCAGACACATTCTCTATCCTTTCCTCATCTCCAATAAACACACACGCACACACGCGCACACACACACACACACACACACATACTTTTTTTGGGAACAATTATCACACATAGTCATAGAATCATAGATTTAGAGATAGAAGAAGCCTCAGCTGCTACATAGTCCAACACCTTCATTTTACAGGTGAAGAAATTGAGGCCATGGGACCATAAGTTACTTGTCCAAGCCTACACAGGCCACACAATCTTTCTTTGTTGTGCATTTCTAATGAACTTGTACCTTAAATTGGTGTGGCCTTTAGCAAACATATCTTTCTGGCAGGGAGTTTAAATATTTTCTGGTTGAGAATTTTTTTTGTCATTGTGATGCTAGTTTTGGAAATAGTTAAACATTTCTATTAAATGGTGATTGTCAGAATCGATGCCTTTTGTCCATTTTCTATTTTTCATCTTTTATAGCTTGTATTGGCTACAATCACACGGTGTTTTCTTCAGATTTTTTCCCCTGTATTTCAATTTTAATGTCTTCTAACCAGAAAATGTCTTGACTACATACACCAAACAATTTCTGAAATGACTGCTAAACCAGAAATTTAGTTATTTCTTGTCTGTAAAGTTATAGCCAATTTCATCTTTAGGAAGGTATTCAAGAAGCACTTCTAGTTTCTTCTGATTTGTGTGAAGAAAATATCAAGTTGCTGTAGGAATAAGGAGTTTGCAGTAATCTGAGAGTCTCTTACCTCTTATACATCTCTGTTTCACCAAACTTATATTAATTTCTTTTAATAATAACAATTTAGAATTTTGTGGTACTATACTATTATCAAGTTATTTCATTTCATTTAATTTTTACAACTCTGTAGTGTAGTTTAATTCAATTCAATTAAACAAGTATTCATGAGGCACTTAGCATTTACAAGAAACTGTACTACATTCTGGGATACAAATAGAGGAATGAAATAATCCCCTATGTTAAAGGAGTTTCCATTACAAAGGGGGAACTATATATAAATAGATCTGAAAATACATGGGGGGGGAGGTGACGAACTAATGAGGGAAATCGGAAAAGTTAGTTATAGGAGGCCTTTTACTTAAGCTGAACTTTAAAGGGAACTAGTTATTTCAAGTTATTTCATCTTCCATTTTACATAAAAGGAAACTGAGGCTTATGGAAATAGTCATTTTCCCACACAATTCCTACATGGCAGAATCAAGATTCAAACCCAGGTTTTCTGACTTTAAATTCAATTTGTTTTCCACAATACCATGTTGATATGGGCTTACATTTGGCAAAATGCACACATATATCAAAGACTTTCTAGATAAGCTCTCTTCTGGCAGAGTCTATAAGAAATAAAAGGCATGCTGCTTAGTTCAACTCTTGATCTCAGACTGAAAGCACACTGCTTTCATATGGCAAGATTATGGAGGTTTTAAATCCCAACTCAGTAAGGATAGGTTGTATGCATTTGTCCCTGGGCACTTGGCTATAGATCTCTTAATGAAATTACTGATGATCTCTGGAATGTAATGAGTCCTGGTTGCCATACTTTTCTGAATGTTGCTTTTCTCCATTTGAATGTTTGAAATAGATCTCTTAATATTTAATCATAACAGGGGGATAATTAAGTTCAGTGGGGCATGACTCAGGAGATGTTTGTTGTTTGTTTTTTGTTTTTAATAAACCTCTATTTAATCCTGTGATTTTGGAAACATCATTTCAGTTAACTTATCTGAAAATGGGAATGGCAATTCTGACTAAGTTTCTTACTTTTTGTTAAAATTACTTTGCATTATCTTATTTGTGTACACATTGCTTCCATTAGTAGAATGCAAGCATTTTGAGGATAGGAACTATTTCATTTCTGTCTCTAGTACTTAGCAGCATGATTTGTATGCACACACACATACTCACTATGTTGCTATATTCAAGGAACTTACATAAGTAAATAGAACATAATTTTAAGGAGAGATCATTGACAACTGGAAGGATTAGAAAAGGCCTTCTGTAGGTGGAGGCTCTTGAGCCCACCAATTTCTCCTCTCTTCAACTACTCTTATTTATATTGTACAAATCTTATATATACATAGCTATTTTCTTGTCATTTCCCCCAGAGTCCCTTGGGGACAGGGATTGTTTTTGCCTTTCTTTGTATTCCCAAAGCTAAATTCAGTGCCTGATTGGACCTAAACTGTCAATCAGAGGCAGCTAGGTGGAACAATGGATAGAGTGCTAGACCTGGAGTCCAAGAAGGTGAAAGATCCAAGTTCAAATCCAGTCAGACTCTGAACAAGTCATATTACCCCATCTTCCTCAGTTGCCTCATCTGAAATCGGGGATAATAATAATAATAATAACGCTTACATCCTATTATTTTTTTATGATAAAAGAAGACAATACTTACAAAGTGCTCTGCAAAACATGGAGATAGAAGAAGGTGGGACAGGACAGAAGAGAATTTTAATGAGAATGTGTTCAATTTAAAATAGATTTATTTTCTGTGGTCTATTTTATGTAATGAAAGTATAAGAAAATCAAAGTGACTCACAATCTAGGGCACAAAGAAAGATTTTCTTTTTTATTTTTTTGGTGCCTGAACCTTCCCTCTTAGACAAAATAGTCTTCTCTAAGGCTGATTGGACTTTTCTCTGTTCATGGCTCCTCTCACTAAATCAAATGAGTCACATTTAATTCAGCACTGGAGTTGACCATGAGTGGAGCATTTAACATAAGCCTGGTATTTCCAATACCAAGATAGTCCAATTTATTTGAGCCATAGAAGTGGAGTAGTTAGAGGAAAAGCTGGAACAAATTCCATAAATTATCTTGAGAGAAAAGTACTAAAAGTTAGCTTTCTTTTTTTGAACATTTTTGAAATTTTCTATTAATCAACATCAGATAAGATGATCATTTTCATATATTCCTAGTCTTTCTCCAAATTACCCCCTCAGAAAATGAAGCAAAAATAAATTCCTTATGTCAGATATGCATAGACAAATGAAACATCACCACATTTGTCATGTTAGAATATGTTTGTCTCATACTTTATCTTTAATTCAATATAACTCTGTGAAGAAGTGAGTACTGTTTTATTGCTAGTCCTTAAGAATTATGGCTGCTTACTAGATAAATCAGTAGTAAGTTTTGTAAAATTGTTTTTCTTTCAAATGTTACAAATTATTATATGGTTTCTGCTCACTTCATTGTGAATTAGTTCATTAAAACCATCCCAGGTTTCTCTTAAACTGTCCCTTTCATTATGTAAGGTGCAACATTTTTCCACTATATTAATATATCATGATTTCCCCAAATATTTTACAGTTCATGGGCATCCTCTTAGTTTCCTGGTTTTTGCTTATACATACACAAATAGAAATCTGCTAAAATATTTTGTACACATTAATCCCTTCCCTTAATCATTAATTTCCCTGAGTTATAAACCCTAGTAGTGGTATTGCTTGTTCAAAGAATGTGCACTTTTGTGACTTTGGTGCATAATTCCAAATTGCTTTCCATAATGGTTGTACCATTATATAGCTCCAACAAAAGCATATTGATGAGTCTGTTTTCTCTCAGCCCCGCTACCAATTTCCCTTTTTGCAAATATAATTGATGGGAGGTAGAACCTCAAAGTTGTTTTAATGCACATTTCTCTTATTATTAGTGGGTTGTGGCATTTTAATGTTCATACTGATAGCTTCAATTTCTTCCTCTGAGAACTGCCTGTTCATATCCGTTAGCCATTTGTTTGGAAATTGTCTTTCTTATATTTAAATCAGCTCTTTATATACACACATACATGCACATGCATATATACATGTATACATCCACGTATACACATATATACATATACATACATATATCTATATCTATATCTGTATCTATATCTATATCTATATCTATATCTATATCTATATCTATATCTATATCTATATCTATATCTATATCTATATCTATATATCTTAGATATCAGACCACTTGCAGAGAAACTTGTTGCAAATATATATATTTTCCCCAGTTCACTATTTCCTTTCTAATTTTAAAATGATTTTGTTTATACAAATCTTTCAAAAATTGTGCAATAAAAACTGTCTGTTTTATCTCATCTGATTCTTACTATCTCTTGTTTGATTGTTAACTCTTCTCCCTATCCATATTTCTGATATCTATTTTCTCCCTTGCTCCCCTAACTTGTAAATGTGATTTTTTTAATAATAAATTTATTGTTTTAGTTTTCAACATTCACTTCCATAAGATTTTAAGTTCCAAATTTCTCCCCATCTTTCCACTCCCTCCACCCAAATATGTCATGTAAATTCATATAGGCTCAATATATACCTTCATATTAAACCTATTTTTACATTAGTCATGTTCTAAAGAAGAATTAGAAGCAATGTGAGAAACCACGAGAAAGAAGAAACAAGCAAACAAACAAAAAAAAAAGAGACAGCAAATAATATGCTTCAACCTGCACTGAGACTCCATAGTTCTTTTTCTGGATGTGGACAGCAGTAAATGTGAATTTTTTACAACTTGGTCATGTATTTATTTGGAACTTTTCTTGGTATATAATATGTGATGTAAGCAAAGCCAGTTTCTGCCAGATTCCTAGCTTTCCTTGCTCTAGAAGTTGAGGTCTTTCTGTTTATCAGGCACTATGCTACTATGTTACTTTGTGTCAAATGTTTTATATATAAACAATCTGTTCCACTGATTGGTTCTCTATTTCCTAACCAGTACCAAATAATTTAGATGATCACTGTTCTGTAGAATAGTTTGAGATCTTGTTTTTGAGATGCTAGGCCTCTTTTTTTCTATTCTTTAAATAATATTTCCTTTAAAATTCTTGACTTTGTGTTCTTTACACTGAATTTTCTTATTTTTCGTACCTCTATAATCTAATTTTTCAATAGATGGATTTGCCTGACACTGAATGAATAACTTAATGTGGGCAGTATTCACATTTTTATTGTATCGAAATAACTACCCATGAGCAATTAAGTCTTTCTAATAATTTATGTCTGTCTTTACTTCTGAAAAAATATTTTGTAGTTCTAAGAAAATGAACTTTTAATAGCTTAATCAGTTTAGGTCAAAATAGTGGAAAACCTTAAATAACAGGGTTATAGGTTTAAACTATTTTTGTTCAGCAATGGATAACTAGAAGTTTTTCAGCAGGTGAGAGATGATCATAACTATGCATTAAATAGATGAGTTGGACATTGGAACAATATCAAGGGGGACTGGAGCTGAAGAACTAAGTAAGACACTTTCAAATCATATAGGCTGCTGGGTGGTGCAATGGGTACAACATTGGCTTGGGATCAGGAAGACTTGAGTTCAAACCCAGCCTCACATACTCTGCAGCTGTGTTACCCTAGGCATGTCACTTGAGTTCGTTCAGTTTTCTCATGCTGTAGAACTTGTATAATAAAAGCAGCTTTATAGGGTCGTTATGAGGATCAAATGAGAGAATATTTACAAAAGGTGCTTAGTACAGTGATTGACACAAAATAAAGTGCTATATCAATATTAGTCGTTATTCCCTGGTTCCAACTTTTAATTGTGAAGTGCGGTCCTGTCAGAAACATAGATTTAGCACTGTGAGGGACTAAATAAGCCATATCATTATAAGATGAAGAAACTAAGGCCTGAAGAGGTTGTAACTTGCCAAGGTTTTATATTTTATATATATATATATATATATATATATATATATATATATATACACACACACACACACACACATATATACATATATACACACATATACATATGTGTGTATGCATACATACTCTCTATTATATATACAGATATATACATATAAACATATATGTATAGCAAGTTCAGAGATGGGATTTGAACCCAGCAACTCTAATTCCAGAGCCAATTTTCTTTTCACTTTATCAAATTATTTGTTGGAATGTCCCTTGGAAATAGGATCTGTACATTTACCTTTGTATTCTTAATGCCTAGTGTGTCTGGTATCTTTCATATAATAGGTATTTAACAAATATTTGTTAAAGTGAATTGAAAGGAACAAGAAAAAAAACAATTCTAGTAAATTGGCAATCCAAGTAATATGAAATTGCCTCAGCATTTAAAATATTAAGCCTCCAGCCTGCATTGATTATGATGGGTTGGTTAAAGCCATCATCACAAACCAGACCCTCAGTTTTTAAAGTAGCAACTTATTTGTGATGAAAGTAAAGACTGAACATTTATAGAATGAGTTCATCTATTTAATTGCACACAGCAAACATTTATAGCATCACTACATACAGTACATGAGTGAAACAATTATATTATGTGTCTAAGGGAAGAGCAGTATTCATTTGAAAGAAATGCCTTAATCCTCCATTATCCTCCTTACAGACAAGGCACTTTTCTAGGTAATGTATTGAAATATATGTTTTGCTTGTATTTTAAAGGCTGGTTCTGTGGTAGCTGAAAAGTGGTTTCAGTTGACAGTTGTTTTATACCTAGATGAACTGTCGGAAAGCTTTAATCCTTCCAGCACTGAGGAGAAAAGGGAGAGGGGAATAGTCCTTGCCCTCCTGCTCCAATCTCCTAGCATTCTTTCATTTAGCAAACTCATCCAGTCTCCTGGTTTTAGCTATTACCTCTATTCATTTGATTCCAAATTCTCCTTCTCTAGCCCTGGCCTCTCTGCCAAAATTGAGACCTAAAACACCTGCAGGAGAAGGGAAATGCTGGATATTTCTACTTAGATATTTGTCTTACTTTCGGCTCAAAATCAATACGTGTAAAAGGGATCACATTAACTTCTCCCCCAAACTTGCTACTCTTCCTCCTGACTCACTTATTTATATTCGTTGTTTTCATTTACACACTCATTCAGACTGAAAACCTTGCAGAGCTCTATTCAACATATATTTGTCAAGTGCCTATTATAAGCAAGGCATCGTACTTGGCACTGTGGATATGGAATAACAACCCAAAATATAAGTCTCTGCCTTAAAGAGGCTGAAAATCTAAAGAACAGATACAACATGTACTGAGATAAATAATACAAAGTTTAAACAAATGATCTCTCAAGTAATTTAAAAAGAGAGGAAAGATCATTAATGCTTCAGGGAACAAAAAATTCATGAAATGTGTCTATGTATACATACCTCCTTCTATCTACATCACGACCTACATTCAGTCATTAGGTTCTATAATACTTTCTAAAAATCATGTCATTCACTTTAATTATTCAATAAATATCCATTAAATGCCCAGTTTTTGCCAAACTGGGCATACAAAGGCAAAATGAGAATTTCTTTGCCCTCACGGAGTTTAGATTCTATCATGAAAAGTGTATACATTTATAAATTGGCATATGTGTATGTGTTGTAAATTTATATACATATATTCGTAAAATCCCATAAATGAACATTTGACAAATATGAATGTATATGTGTGATAGTTATCACACATTTCTCTTCCCCTCAATACAGTAATAGGACTTATGTATTTTATAGTATCTTCAATTCTATTTTCAAATAACAAAGTATAAAATATGAAAATTAGGGAAGAGAATAATCAAATCAAAAGCAAAATACCATTGAATTGAACTAGAATTAAACTAGAAACTGTTTAATTAAATTAAAATAGAATTAAACTGGAAACTATTTAAAAATTAATAAAACAGTTAACCTGGTACTAAAAAGAGAGGAAAACCAAATTGTTTATATCAAAAATGAAAAGAAAGAACTCAAAATGGAGAATAAATGGAGAAATTATCTGAAACTATTTTGCCCAAATATATCCTAAGAAAATTGATACTGCAGTGGAAATATATGAAAATTTATAAAAATATTTAATATCTTCATAAATGAAGAAATAGGCTGTTTATATAAGCTAAAGTTTTAAAAAAGATGAACAAGTCACAAATTAACTCGAAAAATAAAGCTCCAGGACTAGATAGATTTTCAGGTTAATTTTATAAAAACAAAATCAAAGAATAAGCAATTCCAGTTCTTCAGAGAGTATTTTCAAAAATTAAAATTTTTCCTAATCTTTTTCTATAAAACACATATGATGTTGATGCGAAACCCATGGAGAAGTCAAGAAGAAAAAGAAAACAATAGTCCAGTGTTTCTAATGGACATTGATACAAAAAATATTAAATGAACACTAGCAAGTAGGCTACTACAAGATATCAGAAATAATATACACCATAACTAGTTTGAGTTTATACCAGAAATGCCAGTTTGGTTGAACATAAGGAAAACTATAAAAATAATAAACTACTAATAATAGAAATGACAAAAACAGGATTATATCAATAGAGGCTAAAAAAAGGCTTTTAGAAATATTCAACACTCATTGCTATTAAAAAATCTCGAAATAATAGGAATAAATCGCTCTTTCCTTAATAAAATAAATAATAAATTTATGAACAAACACTATCAATAATAGAAAAAAACAAGTTAAAGACCTCCTCAGTAAGATCAGGGATAATGCAAGGATGCCTATTATCATCAACATAATTAATGGCCTAGTAACTACTATTATTTAATATAATACCCAAAATATTAGGTATAGCAATAAGACAAACAATGAGGGAATAAGAATAGGCAAAGATGAAACAAAATTATTGCTTTCTGCAGATGATATGATGGTATACATAGAAAAATTTCTATTGAATCAACAGAAAATTAATTGAAATATTTATTAACTTTAACATCATATAAAGTTATAAAATTTCTACAGAAATTACTAGTATTTATATATGTAAACAAGGTACATGCTACTCTTTATATGTGTTCATATGTAGCAATATAATATATATAATATATGCATTCACACATATGCATATATATACTTACACATTTATTCTTATTTATATATGTCTGTGTATTTCTGTGAATACACACGTCTATATGAATGTTTTTGATTTACGTGGATATGCATCTATATATACATACACAAACAAAGATAAAGATGTATGTGTATATATATAAGAATGGTGATCATTTGTGTAGATGTCTACATAATTAACAAAACTCAGAAGGAAGACTTAGAAAAAGAAATTCCAATTAAAATATCTACGGAAACTATAAAATATGTGGGATTAGAGCTACCGAGATTCACCCAGGGACTGGATGAATCCAAATAAAAAGCACTCTTTGTAGAAACAAAGACAGGCTTAAGCAATTAGAGAAATATTAATGGGTGATCAGGGTTACATACACATATACAGATATAGATTTACATGCACATACATATGGGTGTGTATATGTATACATGCCTGAACTTACGCATACGTGCACATACATGTGTTCATATTATATACACATGCACACACATGTGTATGTGTATACACACATACATAGACACACACGCACACACTGGAACTCTACAAAAGGAATAAATCCATCAAGTACTTTGTCAAGGATGTTATAGAGGTGGATTTATGTACAGTATCTGGTAAGAGAGGGAGGCAGAGAACCTCACACCCCTGAGGTTCTGATTCAAATAGAAGTAAATTCTATTTCTGTAACAGAAAGAGAGCTATACTGAAATTGTGAAATAGGATAGTTATTAGTCTCAGAGAATGTACCTACTCTTAGCCCTTCTTCAACCTGATTACCACACACACACACACACACACACACACACACACACACACACAGAGTAATACATGTTCTTTTTGTGACCCTTGTGCCCCTTCCTTTCTAGGCTTACAATGCAAGTTTCATGGCATTCATCATAGTCGCAGACAAATGAGAATCTACTTTACAACAACATAGTAATGTTTCAGAGGTACTTAGAGAGCTGAACTTGAAAATCATGAAGACATCTTCATAAATTCAAATCTGGCCTTAGACTCTTACTATCTGTGGGACCCTGGGCAAGTCACTTAACCCTATTTTCCTCAGTTTTCTCATCTATAAAATGAGCTTGAGAAGGAAATGGCAAACCACTCCAGTGTCTCTGCCAAGAAAATCCCAAAATGGGGTCATAAAGAATTGGACATGACTGAAAGGACTGAACAAAAATTAGTGTTTCAATCCATTATCTTTCCAAAGAAAATTATGTTAAACAAGTAGATGACAAAATTTAAAGTTGCTCTATCTCCCCCCCCCCCAATAAACTTTCTAATGGTGAGTTTCTGAATACTTTGTCGGTTCACTGGGGAAAAATTGTAGATGGGAACGAGTTAATTCTCACCCATCACATTGCAAAGTGAATACAATTGCTGTCTCTTAATGCTTACAAAACCAGATTGGTGTATCAAAGTAAATTCAGTACATTGAGATTAAGCTCCATAAGTCAATACTGTAGAAGAACTGAATTGTAAAATAAATCTGAGTCAGTGCACTTCACCCAATCAAATAAAAAAATGTCTTCAATAAAATGAAGTTCAAACATTAAAAATCATCGTGATCTTCATTTTTCTATAGCTTTCATAATTTAAAGATGCTGGAATAAAGGGGAAAAAAACACCAATTTGAGCTTACTGGAGAGCCAATTTTTTCAAGATATCAAATGGAAGAATTATTATTATAGGAGACATAAAACAAAAGAGGGGAAAGAGGGCATTTCTTCAATGATAAATGTCCCATATGACAAGAAATATGGCCTATTGGATAGAGCACTAGGTTTATATCCAGAAATATCTGTTTTCACACAGTTTAAGTTTTGGGAGGAACTACAGTGTTTATGTAGTGGCTAGTATTTGTAAAAAAAAATAATGCTTTCTACTAATCACATGAAAAGTGGTCATCAGGCTTTTGTTTGAAGGCTTTGGGTGAGGGAGAGCTTACTTATTTTTAAAGCAACCTATTTCATTTTGGGATGGGTCTAATTGTTAGAAAGTTTTTCAACACATCAATCCTAAATTCACCCCTCTGGGATGTCTGCCCAATGAATGGAGTGAGTGAGTGAAGAACAGAAAAAAAAAAAGATTTATTAAGCAACTACTATGTGCCAGGCACTGAGATAGATCCTGGGAATACAAATAAAAAAGGCAGACAGTTCTTGCCTTTAACTTACATCCTTGTGGGGAAGAGAATGTTGTATAAGGAAATGGTGGCTAATAAGAAGAGTTTTGGCATGGGAAATCAAAGGAATTATCAGTGGAGTCACATGTCAAACAAAGGCATGGTCTGGGATTAGCTAGGCAGAGCAGCTTAGGTGAGTTTCCATTCATTCAGTAACCAATTAGGATAGCTCTGTCCCTGGGCTGAAACCCCAAATGGAATACATTCCCTAAATTTGGTGGCATGGTCTCTGGAAATCCATTGCGAAGGGTTGGTATTCTAGGTGAAGAGAAAGGGGAGCATCAAGGTCAAGGTCAATGCCTCTGTAGTTCCTGGTTTCCTAGAAGCTGGCTGAATGGGTTGATAATGGTTATGGCCAAAAATAAGGCGTCCAATGTCCTACATGACAGATTTCAAATACATGAACATAGATATCATGGTTTACCTTAGTCTTCTAGCCCAGTTCCTTTCAACAATCTTCATATAAGACTGACTTCAGGCACCTCACTTATTTTTGTCGTACTTTTCTGGATGTTTCTAGTTTATCAATTATTTCCTAAAATATAAGACCTAAAACTGAACACAATATTTCAGAGGATCTAAAGAGCATAGAAAGACTATCTCTTCCTTATTTGGAGAAGTTAATCTCTCCAAATGCATGTCAATATCACATTTTCCTTCCTTTCTTCCTTTCTTCCTTCCTTCCTTCCTTCCTTTCCTCTTTCCTTCCTTCCTTTCCTCTTTCCTTCCTTCCCTCCCTTTTTCCATTCTATACTACATTGTTTGCTCATCTTAAGCTTTCAGTTCATTAACCCCTCAATGTTATTTTGCAGACAAATTTCTCTCTAACCATGACTTTACTATTTTATACTTGTGAAACAAATTTCTTGAACTCAAACATGAGACTTAACATTTATCCAAATTAAATTTCTTCCTATTAGTTTTGGACCAATGTTCTGGCATATTTCCCTCCCCCCCTCCACTGCTTTGATTCTAATACGCAGTGTATTAATTATCTTTCCTAGTTTTATTCCATCTTCAAATATGATGCTATCCACGCCTTTCTCCAGGTTACTGATAGAAAAGTTAAATGGCAGAAGCCAAGCTGAAATTCCTGTGACTTTCCACTGGAAACCTCTTTCCAAGTTGACATGGAATCAATAATGACTACTTTTTTGATCTGACCATTCCATAAGTTTCAAAATCATCTTAATGGTATAATGTGTGAATCACCTATCTCCATCTTTTCCACAATATTATTATGAGATGCTTGATGAGATGCTTTGCTTCAAATATCATATCTGACATTTATAAGCTATGTGACTACAGGGATGTTAGTTAATCTCCGTGGGTCTCAGGCAATCTCTTAGAGTTATATACTAAATCACAAAGATATAGACTAAAATCTGTATTGGAGGAAGAAGTCTCCACACCAGCTGATTGCTCTACCCTGACAATCATTTATTTATGGTATAAGCATTTATGTACAAAATATAGAACTTATATGCGAAATTTTGAGTCCCCAAGTATCCAAGAAGTCTTTTATGACATTAAAAGAGATTGTAACAACAATGTAAATGAAAAGAACAACCATACACATACACACACACACACCACACACACACACACACACACACAGAGTGAATGTAACAGAAATAAATAGATCAAGCATGGCTTTAATGAAAATATGAGAGGACACCCCTAACCTACTCCTTTGTGGAAGTAGAAGGTCCACAGGTGTTATACATTGCACATGTTTTCAGACTTTTTTGAAGAATTGATTAGATGTAATGATTTTTTTTTCCTTTTTCATTTTTTTCTCTAAAAATTCCATGTAATATGAGATAGTTTTCTGGGATGGAGAAGGAGATGGAGGATAACTTTGATGATATAAAAAACAGAAGGCATAAATAAAAGCTTATTTTTTAAAAAGACCATCCTTCAGTAAATATGTAGTAACCCCATCTATTGAATGGTAAATCTAAGACGGGTCTAAAGCTATCTGTCACAGAGACACAAGCCAGTAAGAGTTCCTTTCCTTGTTTAAAGTCTCTATTTCCATAATGGAGAAATGATAGAAAGCAATCACTTTAATAAAACAACAAATCAAACTTCTCTCAAGTGACTAGTTTTGCAGAAGAAACACATTTTACTATCAGGTGATGAACCTAGCCAGAGGTGGGAGAATACATAAACAACTCAGTCCTTTCTCTGGCCCTCTAGGTTTGTATTTCATTAAGGACTTATTTCAGAGGAGAACCACTATGGCAGGAAAACAATTTCTACAGGTAAGGCAAATACAGATTTTAAAATAAAAATCTCCCAAATCAAGTGATGATTAATACAAGAGACTAGAAACTCTTATCTGTTTGGGATGTGACCTATTTATAACACCACCTTTTATTTTGAGTGGGTTAGTCTAGGCCTTTACAATCTATTGTAGTTTTGTCAAAATGTCATGCCCTCCAGGGAGGAAGGCAAGACATCTCACTGTTAAAAGGGGCCCAAGAGCTGTTGTCTTGACATTTTCAATGAAATATTGGACTGTTCACATGGCACATCAGAAATTATGGCTGGATGCTCCTCTTAACCAATTCATGTGGTGATACTAAACCCAGATAAAGGGGTTCAGTCAATCTGCCAGCTTCACAAGGAGCTCTGGGGCTTTGGCCTGCTTTGGGGGAGAAGTTGAAAGGCAGTAAGTATTTGGCCCTGGGGAATGAAGTGGTTGGAGCTCTATCTTAAAACAGCCAAGAACATTCCATTCATGAGAGGCCAACACTTGGCATCCTGAGTCCTACACTTGGGAGACCTTTCCTTCTTGCTCCTTATAAATTGTCTTTAAATCACTGAGATCAAATTTTTGGTTAAGCTGTTCAGGACACTGTGCTCATTTTCATTTTATGATGCTTGCATTGTCTCTTTCAAAAACAAATAAACAGCCCTCTCACAAAGCCTGCTGGAGCCCAAACCCAATTTTGGAGACTTTACCATGCTATACTGACTTTTATTATTGTGCATCTATGAAATTTACCACGATGGTTATACTCATCTAACTCTTCTGTGCCTAAATTTATTCATTGACAGTTATGAGACAAATAGCTCATATATTGCCCATAAGCCTTTTCTTCCCCCAAACTGAAAACATATTAAAAAAAAACTTTGTTTCTTAGAATGGTGAAGCCTATAAAAGCAGTGCCTATAAAAGGATATTTGGTCCAAAATCTCTAATTGTTGAGTGAGAGAGAGACAGAGACAGAGAGAAATGTGAGAGATGTACTTCTCAGCTTTTTAAAGGTTGGAGATTACTATGTATCATGGTGGTAGAAGGAAGAGCTAGGCTAGGAAATTTTATGTTGGGTCAACCTTGCAAAAATGATCAAATTCCTCCTTCAAATAAATGTTTTACAAATTGGTGGCAGGAAGGATACTACCTCTTGAAGAAAGACAGAAGCACTAGTAGGATGCTATGAGACCTCACTGGAAAGATTGTTGCTAGTGAGAGAGGATGAGGAGTGGATTTCATGTTGTCAGGCAATGGAGGCAAACCATGCCATGTAGTTACCAAATATATCTTTCCTCTTAGTCTATCAATAGCCAAGCCATCTCCAGTAACAAATAATAAGAAAGAGACAAAAAAAGCTCAGTAACAATCAACTCTCTCTCTCTTTCTCTCGCTCTCTCTCTCTCTCTCTCTCTCTCTCTCTCTCTCTCTCTTTCTCTCTCTATATAGGTAGATATGTATGTATATACAAATATGTATATATGTGCATGTGTGTGTATGTATAATGACTCGCACCCATAGTCTTTCACTTTTGTAAAAGAAGGAGGACAATGTATTTTATTTTCATCTCTTGCTCAGGAAGGATCTTGTTTGTTATGAAGTGTGCAGTTTATTTTTTGTTATTTTCATGTTCATTGATACAGTCATTGAATATATAGTTTTCCTCATTCTGCTTATTCACTCTACATTGGTTTATATATTTCTTTCCATTTTTAAAAAATATCCATTTTAAAAATGGCACAGCAATATTGCATTATAACATAAAACATTCATGTACCGAAATTTGTTTAACCACTCTTCAATCTATGGAATTTGCCTTTTTTCCAGGTCTTTGCTACTGCAAAAAGTACTGTTATGAACATTTTGGTTTATATGGGAATTTTCTTACTGACCTTAATATCCTTGGGGTCCATGTTTAACAATAAGATCTGTGAGTCAGGTGGTATGGACATTTTATCCACTTTATTAGAATAGTTCCAAATTATTTTCCAGAAAGCTTGGATTCAGCTCAGATAAGAGTTTATTCATAGCAACTTTTAATTTTGTGAGGTCCCAGGGCAAAGATCCACCCTGTCCCATTAACCCTAGCCAGCCCTAGTTATAACTCTGGTTGAAGGAAATATTCTGAAAACATTTAATCAGGGGCAGAGAAGTGAATGATCACTACCTGAACTTTTCTTTTCCTTCTAAGAATTCCAGAAAATAAAAGGTGAGTAGGGGAGCATAACAGACTGCTTCTACTCTCTGTCTCTCTAATGTTCTGTTTCTCTCTCCCGGTCCTGCTCTGCCATCTACAAACAAAGCAATCAGACAAATGAAGGGGTAAAGAATGGAAGGAAGGAAGGAAGGAAGGAAGGAAGGAAGGAAGGAAGGAAAGGAAGGAAGGAAGGAAGGAAGGAAGGAGGAAGGAGGAAGAAGGAAGAAAGGAAGGAAGGGAGGGAGGGAGAAAAAGAGAAAAGAAAAATGGAAGGGAAGAATGGAGGGAGAGAGGTAGGAAACAATGAAGGAAGGAAAGAAGGAAGAGGAGAGAGAGGAAAGGAGAGATGGAGAGAGAAACAGAAAAAAAGAGAGACATAGGGAGACCTCAAGCTTCTTCTGTCTTTAAAAATCCTCACTAGATCGAGCCTCCACTAGTTATTGTCCTATAACCCTTCTCCCCTTCTCAGTCAATCCCTTTATAGACGTCACATATATTTATTCCCTCCTCTTCCTCTCCTGTCTTCCATCCTATGAAATGTGAATTCTGACTTTGTTGTTCAATTAAAGCTGCTCTCTCCTAATGTTCTTAGCAATGATCTCTTAATTTCCAAATCCAACAACTTTTCCCTAAATCTTTATCCTTTATCTACTTGCATCATTTGACACTGTTATCCACATCTTTAATCTAAGATACTCTCTCCTCTGAGTTTTCATGATATTATTCTTTTTAGTCTCTTCCTTATTTTATTGTCCCTTTATAGTCACCTTTACTTGCATTTCATATGTATATCGTACCCACTAACTCTAGGCATGTCCCAAGGTTCTTTACTAGGACATCTTCTCTTTTTCACTCTCTTCTTCTTCACTTGGTTCCCATTAGCTTTCAGTAGTTCCACTATTACCTTTATGCAGATTATATAACTGCATAAGGTGCATTTCAAATTGAACATCCTATTGACCTCTCAAACTCAACACGTCCAAAACAGAACTCCTTATCTTTCCCCTCAAAACTACCTCTTTTTCCAAATTTCCCCATTACTGTTGAGGACTTCACCATCCCTCTGGTCACCTATACTCTTAGCTTCTGTGTCATATCCTACTCCTTACTTTCCATACTCCACAACCAGGTAATGAATACATCTTGTTCCTATTTCCCCAAATAGCTCTCTTATATACCCCCTTTGCTCCATTCATATAGCCAACACTCTAGTTCAAGCTAGAGATCAAATAAATTGGTGAAGTTTTAAGATTTAACTGAAGATCTTAGTTGTAGTGCCTCAAAACGTTGTAAAGGTTCAGAAAAGTGGGTTTAAAAAAATCTTTATTTTAAAGATAAGTATAGGTAAATATGTGCTGTTGACATAGTTTAAATCTAAAATGTAATGTTTTTTTTTAAATTAGACTCAACTTAAACATAAATTCAAATGTATTATTGAGGACTGGGACCTTTGCCATCATGGCAGATATTCAAACACACCCACTCCAAGTTTTGTGCGTCAGACTCAAGGACACAGTTATATTTTTAGATGTATTTGCACATACCAAATAGAGTAGAGGATGTTTCTTTAGTCATAAAATCTGTACTTAAGTAATATTTAGATTCCTATAACACAAGCACTAATAAAACCATGACACATAATTGAAGTATTTCCATACATGTGCTTTGTATTTATGAAATAGCAAATTTGTTCTTCCTTTAATCAGTCCATCAACAGCGGTCCACCGAGTTCCTCATGCGTAGGCACTGTGCTAAGTAACTGGAATACAAGGAGGTGTAAGAAGCTTACTGTCTACCTGGGGACACATTTTTATGCAACAATCCTATCTTAGAGGGTTGCCATGTTCCCACAGTATTTAAAATGGAACCATTCATTCAAAGAGTTAGCAAACATTTATTAAGTACCTACTACATGATGGGTGTTGTGCTAGACCCTAGAAATACAAAGACAAAAGTAAACAGTTCCTGCCATCAATGAACTTACATTCTATCAGGGGAAATAATATGTATATATAAATGTATAATCAAAGGTAATTTGGGGAGAGAAAGACACTAGAAGCTACAGTGACCACAAAAGCCACAAAAGCAGAAGGTAGAGCTTTAATTGAGTCTTGAAAAAGCTTAGGGATTCCTATGAAGGATAATCAATGAAGTTTGCTTAGGAAGAGAAGTGACAAAAAATGTGTATGTATATATATATATACATGAATGCACACATATACATACATACTATATTGTTATTGTTATATGTGCATAATGTATATACACATGTATTCTTCCTTTCTATTGTTTAAATTTTATTTCAATTTTCACTTCCATATTATATTTATCCTTCATTTTACCTCTTCCTTATCCATTGAGAAAGCAAGATATACAATAACTGTTATACAGTGATGCAAAACATATACCTGCATTAGCTATACACCAAATTTTAAAAAAAATGCTTCAATCTGCACTCTGTTTTTATCAGTTCTCTATATGGAACAATAAAGAATAGAAAAAAATGCTTAAATCTGCGCTGATCCCATCAGTTGTCTGTATGAAGTTATTGTTCAGTCATTTTTCAGTTGTGTCTGACTTTTAATGACCACATTTGGGATTTTCTTGGCAAAGGTACTAGAGTAATTTGCCATTTCTTTCCCAGGTCATTTTAGATGAGGAACTGAGGCAAATAGGGTTAAGTGACTTTCCCAGGGTCACACAGCTAGTAAGTATTCTGAGGATAGATATCATCTACTTCTGAGGATAGATACCATCATTTCATCCACTGTGGCACCTAGCTGCCCCAATAAAATTGTTATTGTTCAGTCATTTCATTCATGACCCCATTTAGGATTTTCTTAGCAAAGATACTGGAATGCTTTGTTTTTTTCCTTCTCTAGCACATTTTACAGATAAGGACACTGAGGCAAATAGGTTTAAATGACTTGCCCAGTAAGTGTCTGAGGCTGGATTTAAACTCAGATCTTCTTGACTCTAGGTCTAGTGATCTATCCACTGCTCCACCTAGCTGCTAGATGGAGGAAATTATATATCATTAGTCCTTCGGAGTTGTGGTTGATCATCTTATTCCCCAGAGTTACTAAGCATTTCACTATATCAAAAGACCTTTAAAGAGGGAGATATTACTATTGGTTAGGATGTTTGGAAAATATGTGTTGAGCTTTGAATGGAAGGTGGAATGAAGGCAAACTTTTGTGAAAATTATATTAACAAAGAAAAAAATTAATTGAATTCAAACTAGTAAGCATTTGTCCAGACAATACTACATAAAGCACACAAGATGCAAAATAATCCCACCTCAATGAACATACTTTCTACTGGGTGATAAATCATTTAGAATAGTTCAGAAGTGAGAAAAACACCAAGAACTAGGGCTATTAGGAAAGGCTTCTAATGGGAAGTGGCAGCTGTCTTGAGTTCTGAGGATTCAATTGATCATAGAATCAGACACATAGATGCTGAAAGGATTTTAGAGATGTATGGTCCAACCCCTTCACTTTATGATTGAGAAAACGGACATAGAGAAATTAAGTGACTATTAAATTCACATTCTTCATATCCAAATCCAGGATTTTTTCTCTTGTGGTATGCAGCTTTACCGCCACGCAATCATGCCTACTACAGCCCTTTGTCTGGTTCCAAGTCTAGGCCCAGAGACTTGGCAATTTCTCCCACCTACGTAAAATTTGATAATAGAAAACAATATTTGAACTGGCATCTCATTCCTGTTGAGAAGGTAAGTGAGTGAATTTATTGCTTCATAACCAGCAAGGATGCAAACAGGTCTCTAACTACCCAACTCCATGATCCCCCAAACTGGTCCAGGAATAACGACTCATCTCTTTGCCCCTCTGATTTGGGAGGGTAATAATCTAGAAATCTGTATCGAAGATCAACCTACATTCATTTACTGAGTAAAAGTAAAATGATTTGCAGCCCAATGTCTAGCAAACCAGCTCCTCTTCCTCTCAGAATCCCTACGATTCAGAGCCACAACTACCTCCTGTCCCCCCCAATATTTTGCTTAAGTCTCAGAGGAAGAGATGGCATTTTTTACAAAGGTCAACCACCTTTCTAACTATGCCCTTTATCCCATATCTACCCTTCATCTGATGTCCCCGCAGTCATTCTCTCTCTTCATAATATTCATTTTCTCTCTGTGTCCACTGGCTTACTTCCCACTGCCTGATTTGTACGAAAATCTTCTTATACTTAAAAATACTTCACTTGATACCCTTTCAAGATATTGCCTTATATATTTGTGTTTTCACTAATAAACTCCTGACAAAGGGTGTTTATACTATGTGCCTTCACTTTCTTTCCTTATACCCACTTCTCAAACCCCTTGCTAACAAGCTTCCAAACCCATCACTTAACTGAAACAGTTTTCTCTTGACTGCTAATTTCAGTGGAAATTTCTCAGTCCTCATCCTCCTTGAACACTCTGTATCTTTTGACACAATTGATCCCTCCATCCTCCCAGACATTCTTTTCTTCTTGAACTTTTATGGTACGTTTAACTGTTTGACCACTCCTTAGTCTTCTTTGCTAGATCATTATCATGGTTTGCCTCCTTTGTGCTTTTATAAAAATACTTTCCTAGGCCCTCATTCCTTATTTTATCTAATATTTATATAGTGCTTACTATATACTGCTTATACAGCCAGGCACTGTGCTAAGTGCTTTCCAACTATTATCTCATTTTGTATTCACAACAACTTTGGGAGGTAGGTAGTATTATTATTCTCATTTTACAGATGAGGAAACTGAGGTAAATAGTGGTTGTGACTTGTCCAGGGTCAATAAGCCAGTAAGAAAAAGGCTGAATTTGAGCTCAGGTATTCCTTACTCCAGGTCCAGCTATCTGCTCACTGTGCCATTTAGCAACCCCGCATGCTATCTATGATTTCATAAGAAACTACAGTTTCAATTATTATCTCTATGCAGATGACTCTCAAAGTTATGTATCTGGACATCATCAAGACAGTCCTGAGTTGGAACCCATATCATCGACCTGGATGAGCACAGTGATCTAAAACTCAGAGTGTCTAAAACCAAATTCTTTATTCTGCCCTGTCTTCTCTATGAGGTTGTGTATCTTCATGTGTATCTTTGTGGAGAACACAATCCTTTCAGTCACTTAGGTTCACCTCTGAGTAATACTCAATTCTTTTCTCTCTCTTACATCCCATATCAAGCTAGCTGTCTAACTTGATCAGTTCTACCTTCACAATATCTCTCATGCCTTTCCTAATCTCTCCACTCACACTCCATCCATGACCCTAGTCCTGGACCTTATCATATCTTACCTGGCCTATTTCAATAGCCACCTAATTTGTCTCCTTGTATCTAGAATCCTCTTCACTCCTTCCTCCACCCAGTAGCCAAATTGATATTTCTAAAGCACAGGCTGTACCTGTCACTCCTTGTTCCTGCCACAATAAAACATAAACTCCTTTTCATTGCAAAGTTCTTCACAACATAGGCCCAATTTATTTTTCCAGGCTGATCTCATATTACCCTTCCTGCTCATATACTCCCTTCTAGTCAGACTCCCCCACTAGCCTTTTCCCTTACATTACATTCAATTTCCCACCCCAGTGCCTATGTTCAAGAAATCCCTCATACCCTGAATGCTGTCTCTTCCTAGAATTACCAGTTTCCTTCAGAACACAGAGTAGTCATTAACTGGGACTGAAGTACTTTTCTGATTTCTCTAATTGTTAGTGCTCCTCCCAAAATGTATTTAATCTGTATATATTTACATACACTTATAAGTATTATGCTTTTTTTCAATAGACCATGAACTCCTAAAAGGCAGGTACTATTTGGTACACAATAGATACTTAATAAATGCTTGTTGGCTTAAATTGAGCTAAAGGTTAGAGCTGTGGAAGGAAGTCAAAGACTCGGAGATAGGAGATGAATTGACAGGTATGACCATGGAAAAGTTCCCAGAAAGAATACATGCAGGCCCATTCATGACTTTGGAAGTGAAAGTGGAGTTGCCTTTAACACTATCTCCATGTTCTCAAATACTCATGAAATGTTCCTTAGATAATGTAATGAAGATAACAAGAAAATGTCTTACCTCCTATAAATTTTAGATTCAGTTATTTGATAAAGAGTGCAGGATTTGGAGTTAAATGACCTGGATTCAAGTTGTTAGTTCTGACTCTTACTAACCATGTGACCTGGGGCTAGTTATTTAGCCTTTCTGAGCCTCAGTTTACTCATCTCTAAAATTAAAAAAAAGAGAGAGATTTACTATATAACCTAGCAGATTCTTTCTTTCTTCAAAACTATGATGTTATAATCCCAAATGGGGATACTTGAAATCATGCTTTGTGCATACCTCTTTTATAAGTGAAAAGAATAATCTAGGAGTCTGGGAAACAAGACCCAGATGTACAAAAAAGATCGAATATAGGCATCACAAGTGTGTTCACCTTTATATCCCAGTATATCTCATGTCTCTCTTCAAATCATAAGCTTAGCCAAGGAAAACTTTGTTCTTTTCACAATGGGATGTATCTGATTTGCCCAAATGACATGAGACTGTTGCATTAGTAAGATGAAAGGCTTTTATCTTGCTCTGAGACACACATGGTACAGTCATTTCAATAGATGAAATGTCAAACTTCATGGGAGTATCAGGGGTGACATATAGACAAGTAATTGCCTTGGGAGTCTCTAAGTTAGCAAGTAAAAGAATGCATAAGACTGCAGGACTGACTAATGCAGCCTCTGCTTCTTGCATCTATTTTGAAAATATAGGGATTTTGTACCACCTCAACTCAACAGTAGCTTTTTAAAGAAACTGTCACATTTCATTAAAAATGCTTTCCTTTTTGACTACTCATTCCTGGTGGTAAATATTTAATCAATCATGGTAGATGTCATCAATGTGTTCTAATACCAATTTTCCTTTGACCACCCAAGAGGATGCACCCACCTTTACAGCACAAAATAGTCTTTCTGATCAGAAGCAAATAATGGAAATAAACAAAGCTACATTCTAAAATGTGCATACCTTAAACAGGCCTGCCTTATGTAAATAAACTACTATAAAAAACACAGTGGGACAGCAAACATCTTCAGTGTAAAATTTGAGTGATGAATTACATATTTTCATTTAATAAAATGGAAGGTGTAAGACTTCTTTCCTGTGGCTGTCTTCTTGCAGGCCTTCAGAATATCTTTAGTTCAGAAGAGCCAACTGTCTCATCTTTTAATTTAATATTGTTAATTATTGTTATTATAAAAATATGCACCAAGGCAGAGAAGAAATCCAATAACAAATAAAGGTCCAACCACTAAACTTAAGTAAAACACTTTGTAGAATTTTAAACAAAATGAACAGAGAATTCACAACTATGTTTATAATGGTGTAGATTGGCTTTGGGTACCTGATTTGGTCCTATAACTTTTGTTACAACTTTCTTATCTTAGTCTTATTCTCGGGCAGTTAGACTTTTCAAGGTTCCTTCCACATAGTTGCCAACTCAGGGCTCTTTCCGTGTTTGTGTTTCTTTTTTTAAAAAAAAATACATTAATATTTGTGTATAGTTCTTTGACATTGCATTTGTTTCCAATTTTATCCTTCCCTCTTTTCTGAGATTAAAGAATCCTTTGCAATAAAGAATTTAAAAAGTAATTCACTAAACTAGTTAACATATTAACTAAGTTTGACAATATAAGAATATGAACAGCTACCAAAATCTACAAAAGGAAAGAAAAGAAAAGAAAAGAAAAGAAAAGAAAAGAAAAGAAAAGAAAAGAAAAGAAAAGAAAAGAAAAGAAAAGAAAAGAAAAGAAAAGAAAAGAAAAGAAAAGAAAGAAAGATTTTTTCTTTGTGGCTAAATTATTGTTGTTGTTGTTGTTATCATCATTCTTATCATAATCATCATTATCATTACTATTATACCATATTTTAAATTTTTTTCTCATTCTTTCCATTTCTTTATTTTAGTCATTGCATACCTTGTTTTCCTAGTTGTCTTTATCTTATTTCACATCAGTTCATATAGGTTTTCACATGTTTCTCTGTATTCTTCATATTAATTGTTCCTTTCAGCAGAAAAATGTTCTATTACGAATCATGTACTAACATTTGTTTAGCTATTTCCCAATTAATGAATATCTGCTTTGATTCTAGGTCTTCACTAAAAAAAAATGCTACTATGAATACAATGTTTACATGGATCTTTCTGTCTGATATTCTTGAGGTATATGCTCAGCAGTGGGATTTCTAAGTCAAAGGAGATAGACATTTAAGTCACTTTCTCAGCATAGCTCCAAATTGCTTTCCCATAAAAGTTAGACCAATTCACAACTCCATTAATAGCGTATTATTAGTGTATCTGTCTCTCTTTGGTGTTACATGTTTCAAATGCTTCAGCCAGGACTTGTGGCATTAGGTGGTTGAAAAACAAAGAACTCATGACTGTGTCAAGCAGAGTCATAATTTGCAATAATTATGTTCTATGCAAATGCCATGTTATGTGAGGTGGAGGTAGAGGTCCTGAGAGTTATATTGCTGTTGGCAGGTGACAGAGAATTATGGAGGAACTTCCTGGGGGATGTGAGGAAACATGATCCTTATGAGGAAACATCATAAGGCCGTTTCAGGGGAAGCTGTCAAAGTAGAGCTTAGAAAAAAGACCACTAGGGATTTACCATGGGGAAGGAATTCCTACAAATGCATATTTTTAGATTTTGGTGGGTTTTTTTTTCCCAATTAGATGATAAGCTCAGTTTTTTTCTGTGCTACTACAGGACAACAGTTGCTCTCAGCACCATCAAAATTTCAATGACCTAGGAGCAAAGCCTTGAATGCTCTAACTTGGCTACTCTTCTGTAGCATATGATACAGGGGAAAGAATATTAGCTGTAAAGCCAACGAATCTGAGTTAAAATCCTACCTCTGATGCTATCTATATTACCTTGGGTCTCATTTTTCACAACCATAAAATGAAAGAGTTCAACTGAGTGACCTCTGAGACTTTGTATATTTCTTTATACACAATGCTAAGACAAGAAACTTTGCCATTCACATACCAGAAGTAGAGGATGATTGTGAGTGGCATGGATGAAGTACCAGAGAGTGCTAGAGTAGTTGAAGGATGTGGAAGAGAGGTGAAAACTCATTCTTTTTAAGAAATTATAGCCAATGTGCTTAATAAAATTGAATATCATAATCTGAACAATCAAGCAATGTTTAGTGTATGGAAATTATGAAATCTATGAAAACTTTTAAAGATTCTGAGAGGAGAAATGTAAACTAGGCTTTTAAAGACTAATTGAGTATATATATAACTAAGGTTTAGAAAGGCAAAATAACTTTATCCTGAACTCTAAAATGGTTTCCAATGATGTTTAAAGGTAAGGCACTAGTTCCTGTACCATTTTTTGGATCTTACTGCACAGTAGTGATAATGAGCTCATGGAGTTGTTTATAATCATTTTATTGCATTCATCAGCTGAGACTAATTATAACTCAGATGAAAATCATCCTTGCAAAATGCATTCTAAATATTAATAAACATAAATAATGCAAGTTTACTATTAAAGCAATTCAAAACAACAAACAGTACCCACAGGGAGTTTCTTAAAATCTAGTTCCACATTAATTCTTTCTTTAAAATGTTCGAAACAACAATACCCCCAAATTGTGATATATTCAATTTTTTCCTTTCCTCATGGCCTAATTCTTTTTTTTCCACAAAAAGAATGTTTTTATCAAGAGTGATTACGTCAATAAAGGGTTAGTGATAGCTCTATCTTCTATCAAAGAGAATGACACTCTTTTGAAGGACAGTAGATTAACAAAATGAGGGATTCAGCAGTTCCTGTGTCTTAATAAATCTCTGGTACAGTTTCTCTATGATTTTGTAATGCCATTCATATACTTTGCCTCCCTTTCTCAATTTGCCAAAGCAGAGAGTGGGGAGTGGGTGATTATCAGGAGTAAAAGAATTCAGTTCTCTGATGATATGGTTCAAATAAAATGCATGGATTTGGAGCACAAAAATGAATCATTATTCTTTGGTACTTAAAGTATTCTGCTTTGGAGAGGCGTTGCATTGCAAAATTTTATTTTCATTGATACATTTTGTTTTAAATGAACCAATAAACATAAACAAAAACTCAAAATATAAAAACACATCCTGAAAACTATTAATTATAACAGCATGAAAGAATGCTTGCATCTAAAAGCACAAGCAACTAAATATTTTTTAAATTATTTAATGAACAGAAAAATCTGTGCCTCAATTTTTAACAGATTTATAACCATGTTCATCATATGAACTTTACTTACATTGTTGTGATCACTGTGTACATTATTTCTTTGAATCTGCTTCCTTTACTCCGAATCCTTAATTTCTCTTCCTACTCCCCTAAAGATTCTATCTCAAGGGTTTGGCTGTCAGGCTTCCACATGACTTACCACTCACTCAAATCCCTGAATTCTGAACTGGCTCACTATTCTACGTATGACCCACAAAACATGGCCAAGTTTCCTTGAGCAATCAAAACTTCAAATTTGGATTCAGTTTTAACCCCTACACTTTAGCTCCACTTGAGGACCTAGAGGGTCACATGTGACCTCGAGGCCAAAGGTTCCCTACCCTGGTGTGTCCAATGACTTTCAAAGATATATCTCTCTCTCCTCCTCTATCTTTTTTTCCTCTTTCTTCCTCTCTCTCTGTCTTTCTGTCTCTCTGTCCCTGTCTCTCACTTTTCCACACTTTGTGTAAAGCCTATGATTGATTCAATAGAAAAGTATTCTCATCTAATTAAGGTATAGAATGATAGCATCTTGCTACATATCTTCAATGGGGTGAGGTAATTTGATAGATTCATATAACCCCCATCTTTACACAAGTTTCTCACAAGTATTTGAATTCCTTTTATATGTTCTTCCTTGTATATCACTAACAGATGGCACTAGGGTGTAGAGAATAGAATGTCTTTGGAATCAAAGACCCTTAGTTCAAATTCTATCTTTAACAATTATTACTTCTTTGACTTGTGATACATCAGGTGAACAACTTGGAACTCAGTTTCCTCAAATACAAAATGAGGGTACTGGACTAAATAGCCCCTAGGTTACTATCACATTCTAAATCTACACTAGAGAACTTGAATTGGAATCAGGAAGGTGGATGCATACTGTCTCTGTGACTTAGGGAAAATCACCTAATCTGTTAATTTACCAGGCAACTCTTTAAAACTTTAAGTTACAGGTCCAGACAGTGACACAGTGTTCCATTATATTCATATACCACAACTTCTTTAACCATCTGATGATTATTGGATACATTGTTTCTAGAATTTGGAGAAATTGAATTTTATTAAATTTTTCAACGATTATTTTTATGTTTTGTGGATTTTAAATACACCCCGTGGTTTTTAGTATACATACAATACCCAAAGAAACATACACACACGCACACCTTACATTTAGTAAAACATTGAATACAATTGCTATTAATATTCCTAACAACTTCCTAGAAGCACAGCAAAATTACAAAGACAGCAAGTACTCGTTCCAATAGAATCATCAGTTTTGAGCACGGAGACCTTAAAAGTCATCTAGTTCAACCCCTCATATTTTACATATAAGGAAACTGGGGCATGGCAAAATTGTATGATTTGCCCAAGATCACACAGGTAGAAATAGCAAAGACAGGATCCAGCTAGATCCTCAGACTCCAAAGTCAATGTCTTTCCTTGGGTCCTCTATTCTTCTTCCTCCATATAATGTCACTTGGTAATCTCATCAGCTTCCACAGATTCAAATATCATGTCTATGCTGTTGATTCTAAAATCTGCTTATCCAGCCCTACCATCTCTTCTGACCTCCAAACTCACATCTCCAACTGCCTATTGGGCATTTCAAACCAGATATCCCAAAGACATCTCAAACTCAATACATCCAACAACTTAATCCATTATCTTTCCCCTAAAATCTTTCCTCTTCTTAATTCCCTTATTACTTTTGAGAGGACCACCATCCTCCCCTTCACCCAGACTTACAACATAGGTGTCATACTCAACTTCTAACTCTATCTCATCTCCCCCACATCCAGTCTATTGACACAGCCTATCAATTTTTCCTTCAAAACATCTCCTGTACATGTCTGCTTCTCTCTTCTAACACTGTCACAACTCTGGGTCAAACCATTTTCACCTCATGCCTTCTGATTTGTTTGCCTGCCACAAATCACTTCAATCCATCTTCCACTTGGCTGTCACAATGATCCTCTGAAAGTGCAGGTCTAACCATGTCACCCCCCACCCCTCCTCAGTAAACTCCAGTAGCTTTGTAGCATCTCTAGGAACAAAAGTAAAGTCCTCTGCTTGGCATTCAAAACCCTTTACAACCTGCTCCCCACTACCTGTCTAGTCTTCTTACATCTTATACCCTCTATGTGCTCCATGATGCAGTGACTCTGGCATCCTTGCTCTTCCTTGAACAAGACACTCCATCTCCCAACTCCAGGTATTTTCACTGGCTGTCATGCATTCTTGGAATGTTCTCTTCTCATTTCTGCCTCCTGCCTTCCCTGACTTTAAATTCCAGCTAAAATCTTTAGGTTTCAAGCTCTTCAGGTAACTTTTCTTGATCTATCTTAATTCTAGTGACTTCTATCTATTAATTATTTCCAATTCATCCTGAGCATAGCATGTTTGTTTGTATATTGTTTGCATATTGTCTCCCCCATCAGACTGTGAGAACTTGGAGAGTAGGAAATATCATTTGCCTTTCTTTGGATACACTGCACTCAGCATAACATCTGGAACATAGTAGGTTTTAATATACTTTCACTGAGTGGCTGGCTGAGTGAAGTAAAGAAAGGATTTCAAACAGACATACTTCAATAAAGTCTATTACCTATGAGTCTATATTTCCATTATTAGATGTTTGATATAAGTGTACAAACAGAACTAATTGAATATCAGAAGAAAGAATATAGCTTTGAAAAGATACTCTCTGAAAGTTTTTTTTCTTACATAGCCAAATCTAAAAACACAGAACTCAAAACAATGTCAGAACAAATGATTTGCCTATACGCCAGCCATCATGTTGACCCTCTTCCACCAGAAATTTGAGCTCAGTCCCTAGAACCACCTTGGGCTGAAGATTAGGCCTTTATCTCACTTCTGTTCCAAAGCACCTCCTGAGCATAGCTCCAAAATATGTGTAACTCAACTCTATCATTCTAGCTCCCCTTTACATATTGTGTTCCCCCATTTAACTATAAGATCCTTGACCTCAAGTAAGTCCTGTAAGTCTTGACTTCTTATATCTGTATCCCTAGGCCTTAACATAGTCCCCAGCACATATACATATTAAGTATTATTAAATTCTCTCTCTGACTCTGTCTCTCTTTCTCTGTCTCTGTCTCTGTCTCTGTCTTTGTCACTCTCTCTTTTTTATTTCTCCCCATCTCTGTCTAATCTATCACTATCAATATAAAAATGGTGAATGCTATGACAGATCAATAGTAAATCTTTAGAAACCTTTAAAATGTCAAGAATTTTTTGCCATATATCTAGACATGATACTTTAATAACTTGGATAATTTTAATGGGAAAAAGCAATTACGGGGACATTTAAATCCTATTGGTCCTGCAGTTTTTTTTAATAGGATATTCATTGGGAACAGGGATAGTGTCACTTTTTTTTTCTCTCCTGTCAATAAACAATTCTCCCACAATTATTTCAACTATGTTATACTGTTATACCTATTGGACTTATTTGCATACAGATAAGTATCTTTCACTCCAAACAGAGGAAGCATGATACATGGAAAGAACACTGAGACTGAAGTAAGAGAACATGGGTCAGAATCCCTCTTTGTAGCCTTACTACCTGTGTGTCCTTGGGTAAGTCACTTAATCTCACTGACCTCAGTTGGACTAGATACATCTACAATCCCTCACAACTCTAAATCCATTGGTCTATAATCTTGTTTTTATTTAGGAACATCACACAACATTTATGCAAATTTGATTTGCTTCTATTATCTTTCTTCTTTTAATTTTCTCTCATATATGATCAACTTTTCTCACTTTCCATCTCCTTAGTCAGTACTTTGTTTCCATATATTTTATATTAGTATTTTTTGTACTAATTCTGCACAGTTATTGCTTAGCCATTATTCCACCAAATTGCCATTTGCAGGTACACGAAGCCAAAATTTTTAGGCAACAAAAGAAAAATATAATCATCTTCTTGAAGCTTTGTCTATTACACAATATCTATAGGAGGACAAACATTTGGTTGCTGCCAAGTATTCTAGTATATGGGAAACATATCTGGAAACATTTAGATTTTTAATATCACGTAGACATTTTACCAACAAAACATTGAGATGGTTGTCTGAACTTTTCACTTGTCAGCCAGAAGTTTCAGTGTCATGTAGACATAACCTATGTTTCCTTAGATACTTGATGAATGTCAAAGATTTGTTTCCATCAGGAAATTTCAAATCCATAAAGTACAGGTGATCCTTACACTCTTTTATATTGTCTGACATGTTATTATCCTAATTTCTAACTCAGTTTCAGAAAGGATCTTTTTCTCTACAAAAAAAGAAATGTGCTTTTTTATAAAAGTGGGAAAAAAGCTACTTAATAAATACTACTAAAATTATCAGCATGTGAAAGCCAAAAGCATTTCAAGTTCAATAAAGATAATGGAGAAAGAACATCTCCAAACAGAAAGTTTGACTTAAAACATTTTCTGCATTTTAATGCTTTAGTTGAAAGAACTGTATGTGGCAAACTGTTAGCTAAACTTCAAAAACATAATATAGAAGAGAGCTAAGCTACCAACAAGGTCATATTTCAAGGGAAATGAAAGAGTGTTGAGCTTCAATGCTAAGGTATTCTGTGAAAGCATTCTTAAATCCTACCTAGATTTGTATTGATGGAGGAGATAAGACTAACCAGCTTGTCTGATTTAATTTAAATCATCTATATTACTAAAATTCTTTCAGTCTGTCATTTTTTTAAATTTGTTGATGCTTCTGCTGACTATGTCCCCCCAAACATATATGTATATTACAAATATATGTTTCTGTAGGATAAAAAGACCAACAGTACTTTCTACAGAGAGCACACATGACCAATGTCCTGGCTAGTGACCATGGCTGGCTTTTGGGAAAATGGTGAAGCAGGAAAAGTTAGTGTTCGACTCTTCCCCATATGTGTTTTTCCCCCTCTATAAAATTATTTCCTTTACAATGGAATTTATAAGGTGAAATAAGTCACAGACACAAACCTCAAAGAGTTTGCTATCTAACTCTATGGGCCTTGTAAGAAACACAGTATGATAGTTTGTATGCCATACACAAACTATGGTAAAAGACAGTGATAAACACAAAGCAAAGCCCCAGTCAAAGTGTTAGGAGAAATTTAAAGAGGGAAGAATGAAATTCAATTGGGAAAATAAAGAGAAGTCTCATGGAAGATATGATATCTATTGGGTCTTGAAGGAAGAAAGAATACTTAACAGGAAAATATAAGTATAAGATTTAGGATTGGAGGGGGAGTACATTCTGGGCATAAGTGAGTTTGAAGGAAGGAGAGGACTGATGATGACATGAATTGCAATATGGGGTTCATGAAGTATAATAGTGTATGATAAAGTTGGAGAGGTAGATGGAAGTCAAATTGTAGAAGGGCTTGAATTCTAGGGAAAAGGAATTAAATTTTATCTGGTAGACAATGGAGAGCCACTTATATTTGAGTTAAGGAATGATGTAATTCAAATAGACATTAAGATTATTTCTTGGGTAGCAATATGAAGATCAAATTAAAGATGGGAAAGAAGAGACAGAAAAGCCAATGAATAGAATGTCATGATATTACACAGAAGAGATAATGAGCCCTGAATAATAGTGTGGAAAGGAAGAGATGAGTAAGTGCTTTATAAATGCTTGATTATTACTTTATTGATTGATTTTGAAGTAGTTATACACTTTCCCCTTAAAGACCTCAAGTTTTGGAATGTCTTAAGAAAGTCCGTTAGCTTTACTTGTAAGATTTTGTAATCTTAAATGTTAAATAGTCCCTTTTCTCATGGAAAGGTCAAGAGAAGATAGAAGGGGATGGGATGCAGGGTACAGATGGAAGAGTTAGCCTTGTAAAAAACTTGGGCCACTACAGTTTCTGAATTATGAGGAAAGAGAGAACATATGAAGCTACAGATAAATTTTACACTGTAGAGGATAGGAGATGGGGCAGATCACATTAGACGACTTTAATCTGAGGAGGTAATGCCACATGCTAATAGAAGAAAGATATGGGAAAGGAGTTGGGGAGTTGGAGTATATATGCATGTTTCAATATCTATCTGTCTATTTGTCTGTCTGTCTGTCTGTCTGTCTCTCTCTCTCTCTATATATATATATGTGTGTGTGTGTGTGTGTGTGTGTGTGTGTGTGTGTGTGTGTGTGTGTGTGTATTTCAAAGAAAGATCTTCACTAAGTCTTCTCTCTTTACAAAGCTCATTTTCAAAATGTTATGGTCATTTAAAAAAAAACATTTCAATTTTAAGGAACATGTAGAATTTCCTTAATATGATACTCACCTGCCTCAAAGAGTTGTTGTGAGGAACAAATGAGAAAATATTTGGAAATCACTTAGCACGGTGCCTCATACATAGTAGACACTTAATAAATGTATATTTCTTTCTCTTCTTCCTCTACCCCACTCCATTAGGAGCAGAAACGTTTCAATTTTTTTCAAGGCTAAACAAATCAAAATTGCCAAAATGGGAATATACATGGATAAATTGTGATTAGGTGAGCATTGTTTTTTTAAAGCATAGCATACTAAATAAAAAGAATACATTCTCATTTTGTTTCCCATGTAATTAGTAAAATAGTGTTCAAATCCTTCAGTTTCTCAAGGCTGGATCTATAGTCTTTGTTCTTTGAACAAAGGATATCACTGATTGCCTTTTGATAATGAAGAGCAATATTAAGAGATCATCATAGTGCTTACTCAGGCACTTAGTTACTAATCTTTTCAAGGATGTCATTATTTTCCATTATGTAATTAGAAAATTGTTAATAAATACACATAGGGCCCACATTCTACTGAAAGCAGTAGGGAAGATAGAGACAATTTTAAAACCATGTTAGTCCTTTTCTCCTTTGTCTTGGAAAACTTGCCAATTCATTTTGGAATTTTGGATTGAGCAACATTAAAAAAATAATCACAGTTATCTCTAAACTAGCTGTGCTTATTTCAAACCATGTATCCTTTTCAATACTTTCTAATCCTAAAATTATTACAGAAAGGTTATGTCCATTGCATTTTTTAACGAAGCTTTTCTTATTCTTGGTGTTTTAACTTGGTTCTGTAAAATGTCAACACTTCTGTATTTATCTTTCTTTATTTGCTTATTTGGAATTTAAAATTATGATCAAAAAGGAAATTCTTAATTTTAGGTAAGAATATGACCCAAAAGAATGCAGTCCACGAATTCAGTTTTAGGTAACATATAACCATTAAAAATATTATTTAAAAGTTTTGTCTTCCATTTTTTGACAGCTTAACTAGGGAAGCAAACAATTCTATACTTTCAGATTATTGTCTTTTCTTTCTACTTCTACATGGCATGTGAGTTCCTTGGTGGCAGTGGCTGTTGGATGTAAAAAAAAAAATAGCACCTAATACTAGTAAGTACTTTATAAATGCTTGGTTAGACAGAGAGCCAAGATGATGGAAAACAGAGAGCAAATCAGCTGATCTCTCCAAAGAGTCCCTTTCAAACAACTTTAAACAAATCCTAAAAACACTTTGGAATGGCAAAATCAACAAAAAGTCAGAGTGAGACATTTTGTTTTCAGCCTAAGACAACTTAGAAGGTCAGGAGGAAAGGTGTGTGACACCAGTGTGGGCAGTGGCCTGTGCAGTATCAGCAGCAGTGGTGGACCTGGGAGGTGGCTGCAACAGTAGACACAACATCTTTTGGAACTCTCAATTCAGAGACAGTAAAGGGATCAGAAAACTGGCCAGAAGGAGATTTCAAGGGATAATTTGTCAGCAATGGGTATAGCTAGTGAAGGCTGGAAATTCTATTGGCCATATTCAATTCTGGGTCACAGTTTCAGAGCAGAGAAGAGTGCTTGTGGGAAAGGGAGCAGGGGCCCTGGTCACAGTTTCAAGGCAGAAAGGAGCACTAATCCATGAGGCTGCAGAACAGTAGGAGCTATGGTCATTGTTCCAAGGCCAAGAGGAATACTAGTGCTTATGGCTATAGGAGACCAGTGACCACAGCTCTCCCCAGATCACACCATGTTGGAAGCACTGAAAACTTGAAGACTCACAGAATTAGCTCTGAAAATAGCACCATGAAGAAGTCTGAATGTTGGGACCATGCCTCCACACTACCAGATGAGCAAAACTCATCTTTAAAATAAAGTTCAAAGTCAAGAAAAAAGCTAGAAAAAATGAGCAAACAAACAGACAAAAAAAAAAAACTTGACTATAAAAAATCACTATACAGGGAAGACCAAGACATGAACTCAGAAAAAAGGACAACAATGTAAAACAAAAGCACCAAAGTAAAATGCTAATGAAACCCAAGCCCAACAAAAAATCCTGGAAAAATTAAACAAATAGATAAGAATGGTAGAGGAAAAATTGTGAAAAGAAATAATAGTGATAAACAAAAATTATAAAAAGAGTATAAACAATTTGGTAAAAGAGGTACAAAAACTACTGAAGGAAATAACACCTTAAGAAAACAAATTGGCTAAATGGTAAAAGAGACACAAAATTCACTAAAGAAAAGAATTCTTTAAAAAGTAGGATTCACAAAATGGTAAAAGAGGTACAACAGCTTACTGAAGAAATAATCCCTTAAAAATTAGAATTGGGCAAGGGGAAGTCAAAACCATGAAAATAAAAAAGAAAATGTAGAATGTCTTATCAGAAAAACAACTTACCTGGAAAATCTTCAAGGAGACATAATTTAAGAATTATTATACTACCTGAAAGCCATCATAAAAAAAAATAGCTTAGACATCATATTTCCCAAACTTATAAAGCAAAATTTCCACAATATCAAGAAAGAAAAATAGAAATGGAAAAAAATACACTGATCACTTCTTGAAAGAGATCTCACAATTAAAACTCCCAGGAATATTATAGCCAAATTCCAGAACTCCCAGGTCAGGGAAAAAATATTACAAATAGCCACAAATAACCAATTCAAATATTATGGAGCCATAGTCAGGATTACACAAGATTTAGCAGCTTAACCATCAAAGGAGTGGAGAGCTCAGAATATGATAGAAGTCAAAGAAGCTAGGATTATAATCAAGAATAAGCTGCTGAAGCAAAACGGAGTACAATCCTGTGAAGAACAAATGGATATTCCATAAAAGAGAGGATTTTTAAGAATTCCTGGTTAAAAAAAAAGGTGAGAACTGAATAGAAAATTTGACTTTCAAATACAAGGCTTGAGAGAGGTAAACATGAAGAGAGGTAAAATAAAAAAGGTCAACTTGAAAGAGTAATCATAAAGGACTTAATAAAGTTAAGCTGTTTACATCCTATGTGGGAAGATGATACATATGACTCTAAGAATTTTACCATTAATAGGGCAGTTAGAAGGAGTTTACACAGAGGATGTGCACATGAGTTAATTATGATGGAATGATCTCCCCAAAAAAGTGGAGGGATAAGAAAAAGGGGTTCACACTAAGAGAAGGATAGAGGGGAGAGATAGAATGGGGAAAATTTCCTCATATAAAAGAAATGTTCAAGGAAACACTTTTGTATTTAAAGAGAAAATGAAGGAGTGGGTGGCAATGCTTAAATCTCACTCTCATTGGAATTGGTTCAGAGAGGGGAGAATATATATACACACACAGTTGAGTATAGACATCTATCTTTCCAAATAGGGAAATAAGAGGGAAGGGGATAATGTTATGAACAGGGGCAATAATAAAAGGGAGGGTAGATTAAGAGAAGCAGTGGTTGGAAGCAAAACATACTTTTGAGGAGGGACAGGACAAAAAGAGAGAGGATAAACAGAAGAAAATAGGATGGAGGGAAATACACCATTAGTAAACATAATTGTGAATGTGAATAGAATGAACTCACCTATAAAACAGAAGCAGATAAGATAATAGATTAGGAAAAAGAATCCAACAATATGTCTGTTACAAGAGACACACTTGAAACAGAAACACACATAGAATTAAAATAAAGGGCTGGAGCAGAATCTATTATCTTTCAGCAGAAGTTAAAAAAAATCAATCAGGTGTAACAATCATGATCTCAAAGTAAAAGCAAAAATATATCTAACTAAAAGAAATATTAAGGGAAACCACATTTTGGTAAAAGGTATTATAGTCATGGAAGCAATATCAAACTTTTTATAGTAAGTTTCTTGGATTAAGATTTCATTTCTCAAATATGTAAAGAACTGAGTCAATTCATAAAAAAAATAAGAGCCATTGTCCAATTGATAAATGGCCAAAGGATATAAACTGGCAGTTTACAAAAGAAGAAATCAAAGCTATCTATAGTCATATGAAAAAGAAATGCTTTAAATCACTATTGATTAGAGTAATGCAAATTAAAACAACTCTAAAGTACCACCTCATTTCTGTCAGAAATAACAAGTGCAAGAGGGAATGAGGGAAAATAGTTGGTGGAATGTGAACTGGTCCAACCATTCTGGAGAATAATTTGGAATTGGACCCAAAAAGCTATAAAATTGTGCACACTCTTTGACCCAGCCATACCACTGCTATGTCTGTGTTCCAAAGAGATCAAATTAAAACAAAAAACACTTATATGTACAAAAATATTTTTGTCATCTCTTTGGGTGGTGGCAAAGAATTGGAAATTGAAGGGATTCTCATCAATTGGAGATTGGCTGAACAAATTATAGTATATGGTCGTGATGGAGTGTTATTAAAAATGACAAGGGGCATGGTGAAATTGAGAAGAATCGAGAGATGATTGTATGCAGTAACAGCAATGTTGTAATGGTGATAAAATGTGAAAGACATGGCTGCTCTGATTGATATGATGATTCAAGGTGTTTCTAAAGGACTCATGATGAAAAAAATGTTATTCACCTCCAGAGAGAGAACTGATGAGTACAAACATATATATACATACACATATATATATGTGTATATATATATGTATATTATATATATAATACACACACACACACACACACACACACATATATATATATATATATACACCTTTTTTTGCAATATGGCTAATATGGAAATATATAATGCATGGCTTTACATTTTATAGTTGATAACATTTGCTTGCTTTCACAATAGGTGGGGGGAAGGGGGAAAGGGAGAAAAAATTTGGAACTCAAAATTTTAAAAGAAATGAATGTTAAAAATAAAAAATTGGGAAAAATGTAAAAACGCTTGATTCTTAGTTTATTGATTGATTTTAAAGTAGCCATCTACTTTCCTCTCGAAGACTTTCAGTTTTGGAATGCCTTATGAGTCCATTACACATATGTGGATAACTTTAATCTTGAGATTTTATGATTTTATGTTAAATAGTCCCTTTTCTTATGGAGCATAGAGTGTATGGGGTAAGAGGATGCATATAACAATTATCGAAATATTATACCATAGCATTACACACAATACATAAAGAGAACAGAGCTGAATGGGAGAAAGAAGCATTTTTAGAAAAGAAGGAAACTATAAAATGCTATGGAAATTCAGAGGAAAGAATAGTAAAGGGCTTCATGAAATATGTGACAGTTAACCGAACCTTTGATGATGTTTTGATTTTTAAAAGGCCAAAACAGGCAGTAGGAGAAGTCATTACAGGCTTAAGGAATGGCATGAGCAAAGGCAAAGAGTAAAGAAAATATTGTTCATGTTACTTTGTAATCTAGTTTGGCTGTAGAATAGTGCACATGAAGAGAAGGAATAGAAGAAATCCAGATTCTCTGGCCCATCTTTTGTGTGGAAACACTCTTACCTGGAGCAATCCTGTAGTTGCCTAGTCCTTTCTATAAATCTGTACTCAGTCATGCATAGATTATAATATGATGAGTTCTTACTTCCTATTACTATGTATTTATCTAAGTAACATAATAAAATATCAACCCAAATACACACAAAAATGCATATATATTAATAAAATGAAACAATACATCTTCCATTTGGAATTTTACATTTATATGAAACATGAATATTTTTAAATAGAATACAAAGATTGGAGTTTACATTTATATCTCTACACACACATACACATACATTTTCCTCTATATCCATGTAATTCATTGCATGCAAAATCAATTCTTGAAATGAATATAAGCACATACAACATAGACAGATAGATACACATACACACATAAAAAAAACATGACTGTGTGCAAAAACAATTCTGTAAAAATACATTTATGTACTTTAAATTATTAGTCATAAATACTGAAATCACTATTTATATCTTAAGTAGGGGTATAAGGTAAGAAAAGGTTACCTTGTGAAATAATTTGGGTCTTCATTTTTGGTCATTCTTAGTAACCTAGATTTATTTTTTTTTCTTTGACGTTTGTTAGAAAAATAGTAATTCACTCAAAGTTATAACAAAGCAAAATAAATTTTGTATCTCCTACCAAGTCCTCTTCTTTTAGCAATTCATTAAGTTTTTAAATATCCTTCTGACTCCCACCAAAGCTCAATATTTTGTTTCAAAAACATTTATTATTTATCAAATATGTGAGGTGACCCCAAAATACCAAAACCAAACTGAACTGCATTCCCCTTTTGAATACAATATGAGTAGAGACAAATAAATGCTATGGAATTTGAGATGGGATTCAGTGTTGTGAATTGGGAGGATCAGAAAAGTGTTTATGAAGCTGAGCCCTATTCAGGGTTTTTGAGAGGTGGGGAAGAGAGAAGTAATACATTCCAGGCATGGCAGATGACTTGCACAAAGGCATTGGAGCAGCTAGGTGGCACAGTGGATAGAACAACTGGCTTGGAGTCAGGAAAAACAGAGTTCAAATCTGGCCTCAGACACTTAAAAGCTCTGTAAATTTGGGCAAATCGCTTAAACCTGTTTATCTCAGTTCCTTATCTGTGAAATAAGCTGGAGAAGGAAATGACAGCTCACTCTAGTATCTTTGCCAAGAAAACTGCAAATAGGGTCAGGAAAAGGTGGATATGACTGAGCAAAAACAAAAATCTTGAGATGAGTCCAGAAAGATAGGTTAAAATTAAATTCTGGAAAGCATTAAGTGCCAGGTTGAAGACTATTTACTTTATCCTTGAAGCAACAGACAGTCAATGTAAGTTTTTGAGTTGGGAAATGATAAACCTATGCCATAGGAAAACTAATTTTTTTGACAGCTGTGGATGGTGGTTTGGAGAGGGGAGATACTCTAAGCACACATTCCACTTAGGAGGATATTGAAATCACCCAGGCAAGAGGTGAAGAGTGTTTGAAGAGGATGATGGGTAGTTGTGGGAGTGGAGACAAGGTGGGATGTGTAAAAGATCTAAAGGAGTTAAATAAAAAGGCTTGATAGCTGATTAGATTTGTAAAGAGAGTTAAAATACTCTCCCAATGATGCTATGTGGCTACAAATGATGGATTACTAAGATATCAGTAGGATCACAATTGCAGGTTACCCAATGTAGAATAGAAATATATATGTTTCAGATAAATAGGCTATAATAGATTAAGGAAGGAAAGGAAAAAAAGCATTTAATAACACTTCTTATATACTAGGAAGACAGTATTTGGGAAGAAAGATAAAATATTTAATTAAGGTCATGTGTGAAAGGTAAAATTTGGGTTGATCTTCTTTCTTTGGACTTCTCATCAGTTACCATGCCTAGAGGCAGTTTGGGACTATATTTATAGAGTGTTAGAATTGGAGTCAGAAAGCTCTGAGTTCAAATAAGCCTCAGATACTTACTAGTTATGACTTTCGGCATATTACTTAAGCTCTGCTTGCCTCAATTTGCTCAACTATGGGGATAATACATAATAACACCTACCTCTCAGGGTTGTTGTGAAGATCAAATGAGATAAAATGAGTAAAACGCTTAGTATAGTGCCTCTCACATAGAAAGTGCTATAGTAATGTTAGTGATGATGATGATGATGCCATCACCACATGTTCAGAAACCTAGCCCTGAAAAATTTAACCCTTTCTTGCCTGGAATTCCTGCTCTGGTGTCCCAATGACCTGATTTATGGCTCATGGCTTTAGTCACCTACTATATCTAGACCTCTTCTATAGCCATGCTTCACTTTACTATTATTACTTCTCCTCATAGCTACAATGCTATCTGCCTCCATCTCCTTTCCAGTTCTAGAAGCACAGTCAAATCAATTATACCATTGTTTCAGGAAAAGGTTTGCAAATTTATTCCCTTATACCTCTATGCAACATCTCCTTTAAGTTTCAAACTAAAATGTCCTCCTTGGGGACACATATAGGGCCATCATTCCTCTATATGTTTTTGCCCCTCTATTGGAATGTACACTCCTTGAGGGCAAGATCTGTTTTCAGTTTTTATATTTATATTTTCAGTACTCACCACAATGTTCATCACATAGTAAGCACTTAATTAATGCTTTTCCATTCATCTATTAATTGTAATGAGACAGACAGGAAGATTGTTGCCCAGGTATCCAGTATAACTTAAAAGAATTAAAGGAAGTCTTCCACATTGTTAGTGGATTCTTCCTGCAGTCTTTGTGGGGGAAAAAAAAACATCATGGACAAGATCAGCCTAGGATCTGGATGGGTTAAGGCCATTAAGGGTGGAGGAATTGCCCATACTGATGAATGAGATCACAAATCCATTGAGGTATTGAAATTTATCTTTCAGGTTAAACATAAATAATAAAAGATCTGTCCCATTACTGAAACTCTGAGTTTACACATGCTGAGTTAAATGCTTGTTGAATAAATGCTAATTAAATCTTGGAGTCTTCCAATTAAGTAATAGTCTATAAACTCTATGATTTGTATTTGTCTCACACAAAAGAGTCTCTCTGGGTTCATTACAATCTGGATCCTCTTCGTTCTCCCTAAGGTTATTCCAGTTCTTTCCTGTAAGCAACCAAAGCTCCCAAGACATTAAAATAAGAAGGTTTATTAAAATGTTTGAAAACAACAGAAGGTATTTGCACCTTAAACCAGTTAACAAGTTGTTACATATCCCATTTATAAGCAAGTTCTTCAAATCTACAATACCCGTTTCTCATTTATTTCTTATTCAGATCCAGACTTTGTTCATTTTTCAATTCATTCAAGATATCTTGTCCTTAAAATTGTCATCACTTGTCTTCAAGCAGCATATATAAATTTGCTGAACAATGGATTCTGTGATTGTGGGGCATTTTTTTTCAGTTTTATTGGTATAATTTTGCAACATTTTAAGTCATTTCTGGTTATTTTTGTGAAAAAAATTCTAGCAAGACCTTTGATATGTGAGGTTTTAATTCCTTCTGGCAGGGTGAAATATTTATTCTTCTTTGTCATTTGAGTTTTGAACTAGTGATAATGCACCTGTGTGAGTTGACTTTTAAACTTCCTGTACTGTATTTTAATGGATCCTTTCCATTTTAAGACTGTCAATTAAATAATTCTACAAAACTTTTTTGAGCAATTTCTTGAATACAGGAATCATATTAGTTTATCCTTTGATGATATTTGAATCCCAGTGTTTCTGAGATTTTCCTTTGATCTGTCCTAAAAGTCAGTCATTTCATGTGCATTGTTTAGAAATCTCTTTCTATTTGGGTTATTTCCTGAGCTTAAGTTGTTTGTGTGCATGTGTATATGTGTGTGTGTCTGTGTGTGTGTCTGTGTGTGTATCTGTGTGTCTATTGCGTTGTAGGATATTTTGTTTGGGATATAGTAAAACTGTTCTTAATTCTCTTGGTAATTTCAGGTTTGGCATTATATTTTCCATTTTATGGAGTTTTGTGCTACACAAATTTCCTTTTTTTTTTTAGCACCATCCAAATCTAGTTTTATTTCCTCTCTGAGATGCATTTAGTTCTGTTAATTCCTGTCAGAATTTCTTCGCCAATTTTAATTCTTAAATTATTTGAATGTGTCACTCATGCACTTGGATGAATCTCTTGGGATTTTTTGCCTAGTTTCTGTTCCATTATGCACATTTGAAATCCCCTCCCCCTTACTATACAACACAATTATAAAAATGATAGAATTTACATGTCAATCCAAATTTTGCAACACATTCATCTGATATTATCTCATTTGATTATTGCAAAAATCCTGTAAGGTAGGTGTTGTTATTGTTCACTAAAGGTTACAGATGTTTTGTAATTTTCCCAGTTACACAGCTGGTAAATATCTGAGGAAGAGTGTGCTCTGTTATCTATCCATATCTACTACTAAATCCAACCGCCTAAAATGTCTTATAGTATAATGGCTCTTAACAACATTTATCTTCTACTTAACTGAAGGCCTATCCTCTAGAATCTCAGGGCTTCCCATTTTCCTATAGAATTTGTATGTGCTCTGAAATTTATCTCTTCCCTTTCCAAACTCCTGTCTTTACTAGTTGTCAAATTAGAAAGGATCTGCTCTACTAATTTATGTTTAGTGATATTTAAATTGATATGATTATTTCAAATTATTGCTGCTCTTAGGGACAACACAGAAAAGAAACTATGAAGATGGTATAATACAAAGGAATGTCTTTCCAAAGGTGGAACTTCAAATAATAGCAACAAGAAGATGAGGAAACAATTTGGAGGCATGAGGGTGGGGACCTTCCTTGTGCTTCCTAAATTACATTCAATAGGCAACTGTAGATTCTATCTATGTATAAAACCATCTCTTAATGTAGTAATAAAAAACCAAGAAATTCAACTCACAGTTTTCTATTGTTGTCTACTGGAATTATCATTTGCTGTAACTTACTTCCCTCATTTTAAACTAGTATGATTTTCCTGCTTGAAGAAGGTCACATAAAGGAAATAGATAATAATAAAAATTCTCATGTCTCAAATTGAATTTATAATCTTATGTTGACCTGAGTTCCTTATTGTCTTGATGGCTTTCCATTCCCTGACAAGAACCTCAGAACCTCTTTGACACTTTCTTCTTCCTAACCCTCCACAACCAATCAGTTGATAATTAATTATTTTTTCTATCTACAACTCTTGCTGTTCTCCAGGGCCAGATTAACCATTAACCCTCAGAGCTTCAGTGTTGTTGACACTAGCTAAGCATCAGGTAAACTGCCAGACACTTACAGACTCCAGCTGCCAGCACCTGAGGCCCCAGCACACAAAGCCAGTGACCAGACTCCTGGCCCCCAGCCCAAGAAGGTTGGGACAGTGTTCCCTGTGCTCCAACAGGAGAGCTCAACTTTAAAATTCAGGAAATAGACAAACATCATGAATAAGAAGCAGAAACAGACAATGACCATAGATTCTTACTGGACAGGGAAGATCAAAACACAAATTCAGAAGAGGACAAGATTGTCAATATGCCCACACCTGAAACCTCGAAGTGTAATATAAACTGTTCTCAAGCCCAAAAAAGTCTTCTTGGAAGAGCTCAACAAGGGTTTTAAGTCAAATAAGAGAGGTACAAGGAAAATTAGGAAAATAAATAAGAGATATGAAAGAGAGAGTCAATTGCTTGGAAAAGGAAGGACAAACATTGACTACAGAAAACAAGTCCAAAAACACCAAAACAAAATAAAAAAAAAAACACCTGGCCAAATGGGGAAAAAGTACACCAAAGATAACAACTCCTTAAAAAGTAAAATTGGCCAAAGGGAAATGGATGCTAATTGAAGAAAGTAATTTATTAAAAATTAGAATTGAGCAAGTGGAAGCTAATGACTCTATGAGACATCAAGAAGCAGTCAAAAAAATCAAAAGAATGAAAGAAAATAGAACAAAACATAAAATACCTCATTGGAAAAAGAACTGACCTAGAACATAGATCCAGGAGAGATAATTTAAAAATTATTTGTCTACCTGAAAGCCATGATAAAAAAAGAGCATAGACAACATCTTTCCAGAAATCATCAAGGAAAACTGCCTGAGGTTTTAGAACCAGAGGGTAAAATAGTCATCTAAAAAATCCACCAATCAACTCCTGAAAGAGATCCCAAATTGAAAATGCCAAGGAATATTGTAGCCAAATTCCAGAATTATCAGGTCAAGGAGAAAATCCTATAAGCAGCCAGAAAGAAACAATTTAAATACTGTGGAACCACAGTCAGGATTATGCTGGACCTTGCAGCTTCCACCTTAAAAAATCAGAGGGCTCAGAATATGCTATTTCATAAGTCAAGGGAGCTTGGATTAAAACCAGATGTATACTACCCAACAAAATTGAGCATAATCTATAAGGGGAAGAGATGGACATTCAATGAAATAGGTGACTTCCAAACCTTTCTGATGGAAAGACCAGAGCTCAACAGAAAATTTGATCTTCAATTATAAAACTTGAGAGAGTTATAAAAAGGTAAGAAAAAAAACATGTTATTCAGTAAGGGAAAACTGTTTACATCCATACATGGGAAGATGATACTTGTCACCCTTGAGAATTGTATCTTTATTATGACATTTAGAAGGATATACATAGGCAGAGGACATGTGTATAAGTTGACTTTGTTGTGATGATTAAAAAAAATCTAATTAAGTAGTGAAAAGGGATTCTACTGGGAAAGAAGGAAAGAAGGAGGCAGACAAGGGTAAATTACATCACATGAAGAGGCACAAAGACCTATTCCAGTAGAGGGAAAGAAGGAAGAGAGATGAGCATTGTTCCTACTCTCATTAGATTTGGCTCAAAGAGGGAATAACATACTCATTTGGGTATAGAAATCTTACTTACTCTATAGGAAGTTGGAGAAAAAGGGGGAAGAAAAGGGAGAGAGTGGATAGAAGGGAAGGAAGAAGTAGTAGGGGAAAAAGGAAAGAAAAGGGAAAGGGCTGATAGAAGGGAGGGCAGATTGAGGGAGGTAGTGGTCAAAAGCAAATTTCTAGTGAGGAGGGAAAGGGAAAAAGGAGAGAGAAAAGTATAAATGGGGGGAAATATGATGGAGAGAAAGACACAGAGAGTAATCGTGACTGTAACTTCTTTACAACATGACTAATGTGAAAATGTGTTTAATACAAATGTATATGTAGATCCTATATAACATGTCATCTTGGAATGGGGAAGGAAAAGGAGAGGGAGAAAATTTAGAACTCAAAATCTTATGGAAGTAAATGTTGAAAACTAAAAATTAATTAATTAATTTAAAAACCATACATCTCTGTTAAAAACTAGAAAGTATAGAAATAAGTGAAGCATTTTTTTAAAAAATGACTCACAGGTTTTGTCTAAAAGCAATAACATGCAATATCTGTAATGGGTATAATCTAGAAGTCCTGAATAAAATCAAGAGTGAAGCAAATATGCCCATTATTACCACTGTTATTCAATATTGTACATAAAAGTTAACTTTAGCAATAGGACAGGAAAAAGAAACTAAAGGCATAAGAATAGGCAATAAGGCAACTAAGCTGTCACCCTTTTTAGATGACATGATGGTGTACTTAGACAATTTTAGAGAATAAATTAAAAAATTAGTTAAAACAATGAACAACTTTAACAACGTTTCAGAATATAAAATAAACCCACAGAAATCATCAGCATTTCTAAATACTACCAATAAAACACAGGAGGAAGAGATAGAAAAAGAAACTGTTTTAAATAACTGAAATCAATATTAAATACTTGGGATTCTATCTACAAAGACACATCCAGGAACTAAAGGAACATGATTAAAAAACACTTTACATAGGAGCAGCTAGATGGTATAGTGGATAGAGTATTACTTGGAGTCAAGAGGACCCAAGTTCAAATCTAGCCTCAGATACTTACTATCTGTGTGACCCTACCTGTGTGACCCTGGGCAAGTCACTTAACCCCATTGCTTCCTGGGGCAGGGAGAGCAATCCTTCATGTAAACAAAGGCAGTTCTAAACAACTAAAGAAATATTAATTGTTCAAGAGTAGACTAAGCCAAAATAATAAAAATGACAATTCTACCTAAAATAATTTACTTATTTAGTACCATACCAAAGAATTATTTCATGGAGCTTGAAAAAAAAATAAAACTCATCTGGAAAAATGAAAAGGTGAAGAGTATCAAGGTATCAATGTATCAATAGGAAAATAAAAAGTATGAAGGAAGGTGACCTAACAGTGTCAAATTTCATACTGTACTACAAAAACTGTAGTCATCAAAACAATATCACACTAACAGTGGCTGATCAATGGAAAACAATAGGTACACAACATACACTAATAATTGACATAGCAATCTTTTGCTTGATAAGCCCAATGAGCCAAGATTTTGGGACAAGAACTCACTACTTGATGAAAACTGCCGGGAAAACTTTAGTCTGGCAGAAACTAAGCATAGACCAATAATTTCTCACACTGTATAACAACATAAGATCAAAATGGGCACATGATTTGTACATAAAGGGTGATATCACAAGCAAATTAGGGGAGCATGGAAAAATGTACCAGTCAGTTCTATGGAAAAGGGAAGTTTTGTTGTTGTTCAGTCCTTTTTCAGTTGTGTCCAACTCTTCATGACTTCATTTGGGGTTTTCTCGGTAAAGATACTACAGTAGTTTGCCATTTTCTTCTCCAGCTCATTTTATACATGAGGAAACTGAGGCAAATGGGATTAAGTGACTTGCTCAGCGTCACACAGCTAGTAAGTATGCGAGGTCAGATTTGAACTCAGGAAGATAAGTCTTCTTAATTCCAGGCCCAGCACTCTATCCACTGAAGCATCTAGCTGCCCAGATAAAGGAAGTATTTATGCTCAAGCATAAGATATAGGGGAGAACAGGATGTAAAAATGAATAATTTTGATTATATGATATTAAAAAATTGCATAAACAAAACTAATGCTGCCAAAACTAGAAGAAAAATAGGAAACTGGGGGAAAATTGTAGTACATTTCTCTGGTAAAGGACTTATTTCTCAAATACATAGGGAATTGAGCCAAATTTCTAAAGAGCCATTTCCCAACTAATAAATGTCAATGGATGTGAACAGTTTTCAGAAGAAATGAAAGCTATTGATAGTCAAGTGAAAAGTGCAATAAATCAATTATATTAAAAGTACTCTGAGAGGTAGCACTTCACACCTATCAAATTGGCTAACCTGACAAAAAAAAGAAAATGACCAATTTTGGAGGGGGTGTGGGAAAAATAGGAACTTTTATGCATTGTTTATAGAGTCATAAACCATAACATAACCATTCTGGAGAACATTTGGAGCTATACTCAAATTGACCCAGCAATATCGCTATTAGATAAGTAGGCCAAAGATAAGAAAGGAAAATGGAAAAAGAGTTACATGTACAAAAATAATTATAACAGCTCTTTGTTGTGTTGGGAAAGTACCAGAAATTTAAAGAATATCCATCATTTGGTAAATGGATGAATAAGTTATAGAATATGACTCTGATGGGATACCAGTGTACTATAAAACTGACAAACAGGTTGGTTTCATAAGAACTCTAGAAGACTTATATGAAGTGATGAAAAGTGAAGGAGCAGAACTAGGAGAACATTGTACATAGTAATAACAATATTGTAATGATGATCACATGTGAAAGAGTTAGATACTCTAATTTATACAATGATTAATGATAATTCCAAAAATGTAATGCTGAAGAAGGGTATCCATCACCAGAGAGAGAACTGATGAACTCTGAATACAGATTGAAGTATTTTTTCTTTGTTTTTCTTTCTTTTTTTTCCCAACATGACTAATATGGAAATTTTTGTATGACTTCACATATGCAATGAGTATCATATTACTTGCCTTCTCAGTGGATTGGGGTGGGGGTGGGACTGGAGGGAAGAAAGAGAGCTTAGAAATAAAAATTTTAAAAAAATTAATTATTTTTAAAATGTTTAATTAATTGATTTATTTTTAGTTTTCAACATTCACTTCCATAAAATTTTGAGTTATAAATTTTCTCCCCATTTCATCCCTCCCCCGATCCCAAGATGACATGCATTCTGAAAACCCCTTCCCCTAAAATGCCCTCCCTTCTATCTCCCCTCTCCTGCCTTCTCTTACCCCTTTCCCCTTCAACTTTTCAGTAGGACAGGATGGATTTCTATATGTCATTTGCTGTATGTCTTGTTACCCATGTGAATAGCATGTGAAATAGCATGCGAAAACAATTTTTTTAACATTTGTTTTTAAAACTTTGGTTTCCAAATTTTCTCTCTTCCTCCCTCCCCACCCGCCCTCATTGAGAAGGCAAGCAACTATATACAGGTTATACATGTGTAGTGATGCAAAACACTTCCATAGTAATCATGTTGTGAAAAACTGAGTATATTTCCCTTCATCCTATGCCATCCCCCATTTATTCTATTCTCTTTTGACCCTGTCCTTCCTTAGAAGTATTTGCTTTTGATTACCCCTGCCCCCAATCTGCCCTCCTCTCTATCATCCTCCTGCTCTCTTGTCCCCTTCCCCCTCCTTATTTTCCTGTATGGTAAGATAGATTTCCATACCCAATTGAGTGTGTATGTTATTCCTTCAAGGCAAATCTGATGAGAATTTTATTCTCTCATTCCCTCTTACCTTTCCCCCCCTTCCCCTCCACTGTAAAAGTCTTTTCTTGTCTGTTTTATGTGAGATAATTTACCTCATTCTACCTCTCCCTTTCTCCTTCTCCTAGTATAATTCTCCCTCACCCCTTAATTTTATTCTCCAGATATCACCCCTTCATCTTCAACTCACCCTGTGCCCATCTATCTATCTATCTATCTATCTATCTATCTATCTATCTACATACATATATTTTTTTTTCCCTCCAACTGCCCTAATACTGACCAAAGTTTCATGAGTTACAAATATCATCTTTCCATGCAGGAATATAAACAATTCAACCTTAATAGGTGTCTTATGATTTCTCTTTCCTGTTTATCTCTTCATGTTTCACTTGAGTTTGTTTTAAAGTCAATTTTCTATTCAGCTCTGGTCTTTTCATAAGAATGCTTGAAAGTCCCTTATTTCATTGAATATCCACTTTTTATCCCTGAAGGATTATACTCAGTTTTTCTGGGTAGGTGATTCTTGGTTGTAATCCTATCTCCTTTGCCCTCCGGAATATTATATTCCAAGCCCTCTGTTCCCTCAAAGTAAAAGCTACTAAATCTTGTGTTACCCTGATTGTGTTTCCACAATACTTGAATTATTTCTTTCTGGCTGCTTGAAATATTTTCTCCTTGACCTGGAAACTCTGGAATTTGTCTACAATATTCCTAGGAGTATTCCTTTGGGGATCTCTTTCAGGAGGTGACTGGTGGATTCTTTCCATTTCTGTTTTGCCCTCTGGTTCTAAAATGTCAGGGCAATTTTCCTTGATAATTTCTTGAAAGATGATGTCTAGGCTCTTTTTTTGATTGTGGCTTTCAGATAGTCCAATAATTTTTAAATTCTCTCTCCTGGATCTATTTTCCAGGTCAGTTGTTTTTCCAATGAGATATTTCACATTGTTTTCTTTTTTTTCATCCTTTTGGTTTTGTTTTACATTGCCTTGATTTCTCATAAAGTCACTAGCTTCCAATTGCTCTGTTCTAATTTTTAAGGAAGTATTTTGTTCAGTGAGCTTTTGGACTTCCTTTTCCATTTGGCCAATTCTGCTTTTTAAGACATTCTTCTCTTCATTGGCTTTTTGAACCTCTTTTGCATTTGGGTAGGCCATTATTTAAGGTGTTGTTTTCTTCAGTATTTTTTAAGTCTCCTTTAGCAAGCTTTTGACTTGTTTTTCATGATTTCTTGCATCACTCTCATTTCTCTCCCAAGTTTTTCCTCTACTTCTCTTAATTGCTTCTCAAAATCCCTTTTGATTTCTCTCATGGCCTCGAATTTGTATTTTTCTTGGAGGCTTTGGATGTAGGAGCTTTGACTTTGTTGTCTTCTGGTTGTATGTTTTGATTTTCTTTGTCACCAAAGAAAGATTCAATGGTCTGACTATTTTTTTCTCAGTTTGCTAATGATTCCAGCCAATTATTTTTGTTTTAAACTCTTTATTGATGTAGGGGTCTGCATCAAGTGTGGAGAATATACTGTCCCAAGCTTTGGGGATTTTGTGCAGCTGTTTTCAAAGTACTTCTAAGGACTTATAAATTTTCACTTCTTTGCCAGTGGTGTGATAAGGGGCGAGGTGTTTACTCCTCTCCTGGATTGTGCTCTGGTCTATGAGTGACCACAAGCACTCTTTTCTGCCTTGGAACTGTGAGGAGGAATTTGTCTGTACCATCACTACAAGCTCCACCATGCCAGCACTCCTCCCACCAGGTCCACCACCCAGAACTGTGGCCCAGATTCAAGCACAGTTAAAGTGACAGAATCCTGCTTCTGCACCGGCAAAGAAATCCCTGTAATCCCCCTTTTATCAGTGACTCCATTTCACCTTATTCTGTGGGCAGGAAGCTCCAGAAGCATCCACCACTCTGGGGCTGCACATGGGGACTGGGGCTGGGACATAGCTTCTCTCTCACCACAGTCACAGTCACAGACTTTTCCTACTGACTTCTAAGTTGTCTTTGGCATTCATGGGTTAAGAAGTTGGGAAACTGCCACAGCTGCCCATGATTCAATCCTCTGAGTGTTGCCCTAGGTTTGCTGAGGCCTGTTTCTCCTGAGCACCTGTGCCAAACTGCTTTCCTCTCCCCACCCAGCGTGATATGCCTTTCTGATCAACCATCCAGATTGTCTTGGCCTGGAAATTTGTTTCACTCTGTCTTTTTTGTGGGTTCTGCTGCTTTAGAATTTGTTTAGAGACATTTTTACAGGTATTTGGAGGGGTTTGGGGGAGAGCTCAAACAAGTCACTGCTTTTACTCTGTCATCTTGGCTCTGCCCCCTGATATAATAAATTATTTAAAAAAAAAAATAAGTAAGTTTGGAAGGGGTGAGAGTTTAAAGAAACATTTAGTTTTGGCAATTAAGAGACAATTGGTAACTTCGAAGGGAGCAGTTTCAGTTGAGTGATGAGCTGGGAAGCTACATTGCAACGTTGGAGAGTGAGAGGGGAGGAAATATAAGCACTGGTTGTCAATAGCTTTTTTTAAGAAGTTTGGCTAAGATGGAGAGAAATATAGAACAATAGCTAGAGGGTATGTTAGGGGTCATACAAGGACAGTGTTTTTGTTTTATTTGTTTGTTTTAGGATAGGAAATACCTGAATGTGTTTATAAGCATCAGGGAAAGCACTTTTATGTAAAGTGAAATGGAAAATTAGAGAATGAATGTTGATGATAGTGTGGACAATCTGTTGGAGAAATATAAGGTGTTGGATCAAGGGCATATAGTGTGAGTTCGGAATGGCTACCTCATCATCACAGACTATAATGAAGGGACACACATTAGGAGAAGATGTCAGAGGAACATGACATGCAGAGGAGCAAATAAAAGGAAGCTCTTAGAAATGCTTGTTATTTAATAATTATTATTATTGTTATCATTATTACAGCTAGGTAGACGAGTAGTGATAGAGTACTGGGCTTGGATTGAGGAAGACTCATTTTCCCAAGTTCAAATCTGGCTTCAGACACTTACTAGCTGTGTGATGCTGGGCAAGTCACTTCACCCTGTTTGCCTCAATTTCCTTGTCTGTAAAGTGAGTTGGAGAAGGAACTGGAAAACAGCTCCAGTATTTCTTCCAAGAAAACTCCAAATGGGCTTACAAGAAGTCAGACATAACTGAGAAAGACTGAACAAAATTATCATTATTATTATTGTTGCCGTTTTATTATTATTATTATTATTATTATTATTATTTTGGAGAACTATGAGATGAAGTCATCAGAAGAGTGGTTGGAGCTAGTTGAGGTACTGAGGCTTGAGGAGAGACCAGGTATTGTGGTGGGTGAGATGGAATAAATTATTTAAGAATAGTAGGATTTTCTTGATGTAATGAAACCCCAATCGAGATTAGGTAGCAGAAATTTATAGTTGACTTCCTTAGCGTAGTTTCATGATTTCCTCCAGCTCAGTTAAGAAGCACATGAGTAGGAGTGAAGGAGGTAGATGCTGAAAGTCATCAAGGTTTGGTGTTTAGCAAGGTATAATCAAAAATAGAACAGGGGAGTAAGGGATTCAAGAATAATGAATGTGCAGTATGTACTTAAATGCTTCACCAAGGAGTCAAAATCAGGAAAGGAGGAGAGTATACCCAAAACAGGGATGAAAGACTAGAGCTCATGGTGAGCATGAAGAGTAATGAGCTGGGCATCATAGGAGGTAGAAGGATAAAAAAAAGTGTGATCAAATAAAAGATATTCAAAGATTTTGAGGAGAGAAAAAAGTGACACACTTATGAGTAGTGACAGGATCAATGGTATGACTACCACTATGGGTAACTTAAGTAAAGTCATAATAATTGAGTAGATCAAAAATCTCAGAAGTGAAGATATTTGAGAGAACATCAACACGTATGGTGAAATACCCTTAGAATAAGGGAAGGATTTGGGGTAAAAAGTAAAACTGAGCTATGCACTGAACTTGCTGAAAAGGAAGAATGATATTCTTGGTGTTGGTAAATAATAACTAGCAAAATCTAGATTAGGAAATAAATTTGCACTCAGTGAAACTCAAAAGAAGAGTATGGCTCAATGATGGTGGTAAATAAAGAGCCAAAATGGCAACAAACATCAAGGAATTATTTCAACTCGACTCAACTAGTGAGTAAAGGATCGAGCCAAAGTGCATCCAGTACTAGAAAGGGTGTCATGTGAAGCGGTGTCATTAGAAGAGAAATGGGTCTCAATGAGTGCAATAAGATTCAAGGAGTGATACAAGTAGAAGCTTAAGATTAAAGCAAGCTCATTAATTATGGAGTAGGTGTTTCAAAGAACAAAGCAGAAGGGCAAGGTTGATCTGAAGTGGGATGTTTGTGTGAGAGGATTGAGGAGGATGGAAATTAAGGAGCAGACAGCTGAGATTGGGGAGGTTGATTTGCCATTCAGGAGTTGATAGTTTAGTATTACCAGGATAGGAAAGGTAGAAGAGGATGAGAGTATGCTCACCATTGGGTAATGGGTCCAGGCTAAGTAATAGTAATATAAGCTGATGAAAGCAATTCATTAGACAGTTCAAGGTTGGTGATTAGTGCTGGGACAATTCTCAATTGCCTGACTTGCTATGTTGATTTGAACTGGGGCAAGTTTTGCATTATCCAACTACTAAACCTATTAAGGAGGCTTGTCTAGTCTGGAGACTTCCCAGAGCAGGGACTGACCTCATTGTTTTAGAAGCAATAATTTGGTTTACCTGGAGTAAGGGATTCAATACTAGATTTGGATTCAGGAAGACCTGGGTTAAAATATCATCTCTGGAACTTACTAGATGTATAACTGAGCAAGTCATTTAAACTCTCTATATCTCAGAAAACTCTCTATGACTTACCTGCTAATATATATGGTGCTAGTGGGAGAACTTCTCTATGCTGATAAAATCAGAGATCCTTCTTGTGTTTACTGTCTATCACAGAAGTGTCAGCTTATATAATATGACCATAAATCTGTAGCTGAGAAATCTCAGAGATCATTTGGGTCAATCTACCTCTTTTTACAGATGAAGAAACTGAGAGCCACAGAGCTTAAGCGACTTGCCAAGATCACACAGATGGTAAATAGCCCTATCTGTCCATCTATCTATCCATTCATCTATCTATCTATCTATCTATCTATCTATCTATCTATCTACTCATTTCTTCCCATTAGAATATAAACTTGTTGAGAACAGAGGGCAGTTCATTTTTGTCTCCAGGTGCCCAGTGCTCAACATAGGGTATTTAATAAATGCTTAATTGGTTAATTGGTTGGCTTATTAGGAAGAAGGAGAGAATAGAATGGCCCATAGAAACAACACAAACCCCCATAATGATAATAAAAATAATTAGCATTGTGTATCGCCTTAAGGTTTGTGAGGCACTGTATGGATATTTATCTCATTTTATCCCTACAACAACACTGAAAGGTAGGTACTATTGTTACATACATGTTACAGATGAGGAAACTGAGACAGAGATTAAGTGATTTTCCTAGGGTAAGCATCTGAGATTTTATTTGAACTTAACCCCAGGTGTAGTGCTTTATTTAATGCACCACCTAAATGCCTCTAAATGTCAGGCAGTAGCAGCCTTTTGCTTTACCCAAGATGAAAATTATGTTAGATAACTTTTTATTTTTTTGCAAAAATCTAAGGCACAGAGAGGTTAAGTTCAAGGTAATAGAGTTATTAAGTAATAGGGATGGGATATGAAAACCATCCTATGTTTCCAAAGTCAGGACTCTTTCCACCATACCAGCTGCTTCTTTTTCTGAAGAACATAAAATATTATTTTGCATTATTGCTGCAAAGAAAGATAGAATTGAGTAAGTAGGGATAGAGAGCTGGCATTGAAGTCAAGAAGGCCTGGGTTCAAGTCCTGATTCTCACACATACTGGTTGCCTAACTCTGAGCAAGACACAACCTCAGAGGCAGCAAGGTGGCACAGTGGACAGAGCACTGTCCCTGGAGTCAGGAAGACCTGAGTTCAAATCTGGCCTCAGACACATAACACTTACTAGCTGTGTACCCTGGGCAGGTTACTTAACCCCATTGCCTAGCCAAAAAAAAAAAAAAAAGACACAACCTCAGTATTCTTGGCAACTTTCTAAGATTGAATTGCAGGGAAAAAATATCCCAACCTGTATTGTACAAAGAGTTCTCTTCCCTGGGATTTCCCTATACCAATGAAATTACAGGTCTACAGCAGAATCTAAGGCAAGTAAATGTTAAACAGAAAAATCAAGACTTTCCAACATATACATGAATATGGGAGTCTCCATAACAATGAGGAAAACATTGAACCATGAGTCAAAATATATGATTTTAAACCTTGGTTTTGCCACTTCAGTTTTCTTATCTGTAAAATGGGCCTAATAATTATTATACCATTGAATTCACAGGGTAGCTGGAAGGAAAGTAAACATAAAACAAAGATGTTGTGTTATTATTCGTGACTCTTCTGACTGTACTTCCAACAAAGGTGGCATAGTGAATAATAATGTCCTCAGAGAAAATTTTTTTTCCCTACAATCCATTATTTATATAACTTTGGTGTCTTTCAGCAGTTTTCCATATTCTACAGTTCAGTTTTAGAGAACAAAACAGAAAAAAATAAATCTAGCTCACTCCATCCTCCCCCAAATTGAAAATGTTTATCTCAGCCATCGTTCCAACATCTCTGGTCCACATTCAGTTTTAAGCCAAAGCAGCTAATTCCCTGTATTTTTTTTCCAGCACAAAGCTTTCTGGGGAAGTCTGTTGTAGAAAGCTCTAGATATGTTTATTTCTTTATTTCAGTAACACAAGCTTTCCTCTTGTCCCCAATTTCTAGGAGTCTGCCTATCAGAGCAAAAAAATAAAATGAATTAAAAAATGAAGCAGAACCCCCAAGGCCAACCATATATATCTGAAAACACAGGATTTCCATTTGCCAAAAGAAAAAAATAATGCACTGAAAAGTGAGGCAGATATGTTCAGATAAAGATGTAGGTGATCATTCTGATGATGTTTAAACTTCCAGGACAGGGTGTTAGGGGACTGGAGATTAACACTTATGGTGTGTGCTCCTTAATAATGTTTACCAGCCTCCTAACCCTAGGACAAGAGAAGGACAGAGCCTGCTTCAGGTCATGGTCTCCTGACAGCCAGTAAGAATGCATTTCCTACATTAAAATAAGAGCCTATGGGAAAATTGCCTCCAAATGTACAGAATTTTCACTTTATACACAACTTAGCTAAAAGGCATCTAGTCGGTATCTCAAGAGATCCCTGTGCTGAATATTATTGAAAAGATCATTCAGCTTTGCTGAAACATTGCTAAGGAACATAAGCAATTGTAATATTGCTTTCAGGAGGGGATAACAGTTTAAGCATTTTGGTAAATCATCCGATAATATACTCCATTTGAATAAATCACCACATAAAATTTGGAATGTAGCTAGTAGCACAAGTCTGAAACTAAAATAAATAAATAAAATAAAATAAAATAAATTAGGAATGCCCCAAACCAATTTTAATGGCTTTGTTGTTCATTCTCTATTAAGATAGTAATGAGCCAATTAGCTGAAGGCTGAATGGACAGGGACAGTATGCCTGTCTTTCTGCTTGCTCATCCATCAAATAGGAGTGTCTCCATCATGCATGTGTCCTGGATGTAAGCCCCAACAAGCCAGTAGTGATTTCGCACGCTACAGCCTCAATGTTATGCTAACAGGAGAACTAATCCCACTGCTAAATTAGTAACAGCAACATAAATGTCAAATGGATGTCTATGGATTAAGAGAGCTAGAGGATAATAAGAAAGGAACTCTCTGGAAGATGAAGCAATGCAATGTGGTTTGGGGGCCCCCTCAAGTCTACTGGATGGCAAGCAATATTTGAAATATGGTGATACACTATGATTCCCACAATCGCCACTTAATCTTAGTTAGGGGATTTTTTTTTTTGCCCTGTAATATTATTGTTACTTTTTCTAGTCTAAGGGTTATATACATTTTTGGATAGTTTCTTACTGAATATCACAAATGTCACAAATAATATCATAGGATCTTATGGGGATCTCATCATTTAGAATTGGAAAGAACTTTAGAGATGATGGATCAAAGGATTCTAGAATCTGAAAGGGATCTTAGAAGTTATAGACTCCATCTACCTCATGTTTTAGATGGGAAAACTGAGGCCCAGATATATAAAGTGACTTAGCCAGGGTTACATAATAAGTCACAGAAAGGAAATAATCAAATTTGTTTTATAGTTAAGAAAATTGAGGCCAGCAGAGGTAAAGTCATTTCTCCAAAGTAACATACTCTTCTAAATGTATACTCTTGGCTTAGAATAATAGTGGCAAACTCAAAATGCAACAAATTCTTTTTTCCCCCACTTATATGCCTTATATGCCAACAATTTCATGATGTAACTGAAATTCAAGGAAATGAGTCTAAAGTGAAAAATGAAAAAGATGCTGAAAGCTTTTGTATATAATTGCCATGAAGTGAGCACAAGACCCTAGCATCTTAGGCAGACACCCTCTGCCTAAGTACAAAGTAAGTGGTTACATATAAGTACTACGTGATCATCCTGGATATTCATCCTGGATATTCATATATGTGAACATAATTTCTATTTATTATTTATCTACCCCATTTTGAGAGAACTGATAGAATACTACAAAAATATTCTCAGACACAATTTTAGGGAGGAAGGAAGCCTGATACAGTGGGAAGTGGTGTCGGTCTGGAATTAGAGAACATAACTTTGAATGTTCTGTGTCTGATGCTTATTACCTGGGTGATCTGGGATATCACTTGCCCTCATTTTCTCTCATCAAGGGAGTGTAGTAGAAAGAAGACTAGACTAGGAATCAAGAAAACCCGTATTCCAGATTCAGCTTGGCTCAGAAATTATCTACCTGTGTGATGTTGGGCAAGTCTCTTAGTTTCTTAGCCTCAGTTTCATCATTTGTAAAATGCAAAAGATAACAGCATATTCCTTACTAGATGGTTTTGAGAATCAAATAATATAGTGTACTTAAATCATTTTGCCAATCCTACAGTGCTACATAATTATCATCATCATTATCATCACCATCATCAGATATCTCTTCCAGTACAATATTTAGGATCCTAAATTATTCATCTTCTTTAGGCCTTAAATTTACCTTCTGTAAAAGAGATGATGGACTAAATGACCTATAAGGTCCCTTCTAGCAATGCACTTCTGATCCAATTTTATTGTCTATTTTACAGAGAGACTGAAGGCATCCTTGTAAGATATTTAACATCTGCATCAAAACTAAGAAGATTAGTCAATTATTTATATTTTTACAAACATCTAGATGTTGGCTGTCCAATATACATAATCTAAGTCACAAAAGCAAGAAGAATGACCTGTCCGAATTTAGCAATACAAAGGAAAGAACAGATTTGGAGCCGAAGGTTTGAAGACCAAGTCATGGCTCTGCTCCACCGCTTACTACTGTGTCATCTTGGGCAAGTTACTTCAATCCTGGGCTTCAGTTTCCTCAAATGTAAAATGATAGAGATAGTGTAAATTGCCTTGGAATTATTTCAGCTTTGTATGAACATGATCCCATGTTCATGCCTCATTCAAAGAGCCACTTACTTTGCATTGGCAATCAGGGAAGACGTATGCAATACCTACCTGGGCCACAAGGTTGCTCCAAGTTAGAGGTGCTTCGACGGCAGCAATAAGACTGAGGGTTGTACAAAATGTCAGGGGTAAGGGCTGAATCCCTTTACACTCCCTCTGTCTATGTATGGAAGGAACCTGTATGTGCTCCATCTCTCTTTGAATCCCTTAACAATTAGAGCTATCTCAAAGCAGAATGGACTACTTCAAGATGTAACTCCACCCTCATCCCCCCATCACTGAAGGTCTTTCAGCAAAAGCTAGATAACCGCTTGTTGGGTATGCTGTAGAGAGTATTCTTATTCACACACAGGTGAGATTAGATGATATGTGAATCTCTCCCAACTCTAGGATTCTGTGAAAATAATAAAGTGAACTAAATTTAGTATACATCTATGTTGGTATCAGCCAACCACTCACCAAACATTTGTTGAGTAAACTGCATCCCTATTACTGCAAATATTGAATCCTGGAAAGATGTTTCATGTATGTACAATGTGTCCAGATCATCCTAGATGTTTATATGCATGCATACACGTGCGTATATTTTCTGTTTATTATTTATCCACAATATTTTCAGCAAGCTGCTAATAAGCATCACAAGTCTGATGATCATCAGAGAGCACTTACTAATATGTCTGATCATCTGATTTAGGGCTCTGCTTGACTCCACAGGAGGGACAATGGTTCTATTTCCTCTAGCAATTTAGAATCTAAGACTTTACTTCATATAATTAGAAGAAGGGATTGGTTTGCAAGTGGGGAGAAATTAGGTAGTGGTAAAATAATTACAAAATTCAGGAGTTTGGAAGATTGAACTTTTATCATATATGAACTTTGATCATAGCATTACAATCTTGTTGTTTGTTCTTCATTTTCTTTTTTAAAATTAATTTCTTTTATTTTTTTAGTTTTTAATATTCACTTCCATGAGATTTTGAGTTTCAAATTTTCTCCCCATATCATCCCTCCCCCAACTCCGAGATGGCATGCATTCTGAATACTCCTTCTCCTAATCTGCTCCCCTTTCTCTCTCTCCCCTTTCTCTTATCCCTTCCCCTTCAATTTTCCTGTAGGGCAGGATAGATTTCTATACCCCATTTCCTGTACATCTTATTTCCCAGTTACACATGGAAACATTTTCTTTTTAACTTTTGTTTTTAAAATTTTGGGTTCCAAATTTTCTCTCTTCCTCCCTCCCCACCCACCCTCATTGAAAAGGCAAGCAATTCAATACAGGTTATACATGTGTAGTCATGCAAAACACTTCCATGGTAGTCGTGTTGTGAAAAACTAAGTATATTTCCCTTCATCCTATCCTGCCCCTCATTTACTCTATTCTCTCTTTTGACCCTGTCCCTCTCTAGAAGTGTTTGCTTCTGATTACCCCCCCCATCTGCCCTTCCCTCTATCATCCTCCCGCTCTAATCTCTTGTATTTTCTTCAGTATTTTTTTGGGTCTCCTTTAGCAAGCTGTACTCTTGTTTTTCATGATTTTTTTGCATTACTCTCAGTTTTTCTTCTACTTCTTTTACTTGCTTCTCAAAATCCTTTTTGATTTCTTCCATGGCTTGGGACCAATTCATATTGGAGGCTTTGGGTATAGGAGCTTTGACTTTGTTGTCTTCTTCTGGTTGTATGTTTTGATCTTCTTTGTCACCAAAGTAAGATTTTAAGGTCTTACTCTTTTTTCTCTGTTTGTTCATGATCTCAGCCAATTACTTGAGTTATAAACTCTTTGTTAAGGTAGGAGGTCTGTTTACAGTGTGGAGAATGTACTGTCCCAAGCTTTGTGGGTTTTGTGCAGCTGTTTTCAGAGATACTTGTAGGGACCTGTAAATTTTCAGTTCTTCCAAGGTGGTACGATAAGGGGCAAGGTGTTTACTCCTTTCCTGGCCTGTGCTTTGGTTTATGAGTGACCACAAGCACTCTTTTCTGTCTTGGAACTGTGAGGAGAATTTCTTCTGTATCACCACTATAAGCTCTACCATGCCAGAGCTCCTCCTCATCCTAGGACTGCCACCCAGAACTGTGACCCAGATATAAGCATGGACAAAGCAAGAGAATCCTGCCTCAGCACTGGCAAAGAGATCCCTGCAATCCCCCTCTGATGAGTCACTTGGTTCCCCCTCAGTCTGTGGGCAGGAAGCTCTGGAAACAGCTGCCACCCTGGGGCCATACTTGAGCCTGGGGCTGGCTCTGCACTTCTTTCTGTCACCACAGACACAGATTTTTCCCACTGACCTTCTAAGTTGTCTTTGGCGTTCGTGGGTTGAGGAGTCTGGAAACGGCCACAGCTGCCTGAGATTCAGTCCTCTGAGGCCTGTTCCAGGTTTGCTGAGGCCTGCACGCCCATGCCCAAACTGAGATCTTCTACCCACCTGGGGCAATATACCTTTCTGATCAACTATCCTGGCTGCCCTGTGCTGGAAATTTGTTTCACTCTGTTTTTCCAGGTATTTGGAGAGTTTTGGGAAGAGCTCAAGCAAGTCACTGCTTTCACTCCACCATCTTGGCTCTGTCCCTGTCCTTCATTTTCTAAGAAGACAAATGACATCATGATATGTAATACCTTCATTCTCCCATGAGCTGAATTTAAAGGAGGCACAGTTGCACAATGTATCAGCTTCACTCTCTTTTGCAGAGTCATCACAATCCAACAATAAAACAAAAAAAATGTCAAAACAACTAGTGATGTCCTGGGGCTCAGTGGATGACCTTGGCATCTTCTATATTTACCTGACCTCTAAGTGCTCCACAGTGCTTGTTTCAACTACTGTCACAGCCACTGGAAAAAGTTAATCTTTTTTTTTTTTTTGGCTAGGCAATGGGGTTAAGTGACTTGCCCAGGGTCACACAGCTAGTGTGTCAAGTGCCTGAGGCTGGCTTTGAATTCAGGTCCTTGAGACTCCAGGGCCAGTGCTTTATCCACTGTGCCACCTAGCTGTCCCTAGGAACAAGTTATTCTTGCCCACCCATTCTGCCAGGAGAAGTCTTTACCTGCTTGGGATAGTCATCCCCCAATTGACTGATGGGAAGCCCTTTTGGCTACCCTCAACCTGGTTTAACCTGTCTGCCAAGACAGTTTCACCAGGATATGGCTGCTGCCCATGCTGTAGCTTCTTGGGGCCACAGGGGAGAATTGTATACAGGTGGACCCCAAAAGTGGGTGAACAGCCCTGAAAAGAACTTAGCAAGCCCTCATAACCAGAGATGCTAGTATTACCTGAACATCTCATATACTCCAACTTTATAATCTAGCAATGTTGGTTTGTTCATTCATTCACTTATAATTTAGGAAATAAACAAGCATTTCCATAACATAACATAATAAAAAAGATAATTGTGCACAAAACTGTGAATCTATTATATACAACTCACTATTCCTTTTAAATATATAGGAAAATTATCATTTAAATTTATTTTTTTTAAATTTATTTTCTTCCCTCTTCCCAACTTTGAGATGGCCATCATTAGACACAAATAAGTATATGTGTATGTGTATGCACATATACATATACATATATACATGTGAAATTATTCAATTATTCCATATAAACTTATGTTTATCAGTTCTTTCTCTGGATGTAGATAGTGTCTTTCTTCATATGTCCTTCATAATTAATTTGGGTATTTATTATAGTCAAAATGACCTATTCTGTCAAAGTCATTCTTAAAACAATATTGCTATTACTGTAAATAATGTTCTCTTTGTTTTGCTCCTTTTGCTCTTTGTTGTTTTATGCAAGCCTTTCCATGTTTTTCTAAAATCATTGAGCTCATCAATTCTTATAGCACAATAGTATTCCATTACATTCATATACCACAACTTTGTTCAGCCACTCCCCAACTGATGGACATTCCTGCAATTTCTAGCTCCTTGCCACCACAAAAAAAGCTGCTATAAACATTGTAGAAAATACAGGTTCCTTTCCTTTTTCCTTAATAGTCTTTGAAAAGAGACCTGGGTCAAAGTATAGAGGCAGTTTATTAACTCTTTAGGCATAACTCCAGATTGTTCTCCAAAATGGTTGGATCAGTTCACAATTCCACCAACAATGAATTAGTGTTCCCATTTTTCCACATCCTATCTAACATTTGTCACTTTCCCCTTCAATCAGGTAGGTGTAAAATGACATCTCAAGGTTTTTTTAATTTACATTTCTGTAATAAATAATGATTTAGAGCATTTTAATTTGACTATAAATTGTTCTGAATTCTTCAATGGAAAACTACCTGGTCATATCCTTCAACCATTTATCAATTAAGATAATCTTACAATATTGTAAAGTTCATGCAATGGACAGTGTTCTAGACCTGAAGTCATAAAGGTCTGAGTTGAAATCCCACTCCAGACACTACTAGTTGTACAGCTGTGTAAATCACTTAACTTCTCTCTGCCTCATTTCCCTCATCTATAAAATGGGGATAATAATAGTATTTACCTACCAGGTTTGCTGTGAAGCTAAAATGGGATCAATATGTTTTGCATTCCTAAAAGAGTTATGCTTGATGAATGCTTAATCTGATTGAAGATGATGAGAATAATGATGATAATGTTTTAGTGCTTTAGTATGTTAGTTTTACTAACATGTTTCAAGAGTATGTTCACAGAGTCAAACATTAAATGCAATTGGTTAAACCTCATTCTTTTACAGATAAGGAAAGTGAAACCCAGAGCCATTAAGGAACTTGTACAAGGTCACAAAGGTAACCTAAGAACATGGAGTCATGGATCTAGAGTTAGAAGGGAACTCAGACGAAGACACTGATGCCTGGAAAATTTAAATAAATCACCCTACGTCACATGAGTAATAAGTGTTACTGGAAGAAAGTTTAAGATGTGATATAATTTTTGCATTGGATTAATAAACCTTCCTTCATTTTGTATTGAGATAGAGTGATTAGAAAGTTGACAGGGACAGAGAAACAGGAAAGAGTGAGAGTGAGTGAGAGCAAGAGAGAGAGAACATTTAATAAATTCTTATGATGTGGAGTAGGGAAGGAGAGATGCTAAACTTGTCAAAGGTTCAGTTATTCCACTTACTTATCTAAAACAATGAAGGGTACTCAGTTGGATAGGGTTAGAGTAATGAAGAGATTTTCAAGCAATATTAATCTTTAACCTAGGAATAATAATCAATAGGCAAGAGATTATTTAACTTCCTCACACTTAATAAAAAAAGACTATTATTGAATTTATGCTGAATTTAAGGAAGTTAAAAATTAGGATGATATTAGTGTGAAACAAGTTAGGAAACTGGATCTCTGTGCTTACAAAAGAGCATGTGTGTAAAATATTTTGAAAAATCAGAACATTTTTTTGTTGGTATGCCATAACTAGCACTTAGGTCTCACCATTTTTCTGCTTATTTCATAGAAGCCTTATCAAGAGAAAGATACAAATCATACAATGCGTCTTTTTAAGGATGGAGAATTCATTTAGTTCTGGTAGGACAGTACTTGCTACTTTGAATATTTTACCTACTCCACAAACAAACAACCTGAATTGACCCAGTTCCTTTGCCATGGATTCACTCTCCTCCTTGCAAAGCTATCTTTGAAGTTAATTGTAGAGATGAGTCCCTAAAGGATCACTGTATTGTATCCCCACTTTGCCCATCAAATGAGGTTCAATTATGCTCAACAGGAGGAATAGGCCTGTGGTGTGGCACCCAAGCAGACAATACTTATAACACTGATTGCTCCCTTGGTCTGTGCAAGTGGATAGCGGAAGCATGTAGAATAGCATTCATTTCTAGTGAATGGAGAGGTCTTGTCTTTGCTTTGTTACCTAGAAATTTGCCTGCTTCCAGAGTCACATGAATATGATGTACTATTTAAAAAAACAACATTCAAAACTTTTGCTCCAAGAATATGTGATGTGAGGAATGCTTTTTTTTTCAGAATTTGTCCTGCAATACGCATATGTTCTCACATGTGAATACACACCTCTTCACATATATGAAGCATTATTCAAAATTAATAAAGTGTTTTAAATAATAAAATTATCACTAGTATCTTTCTGGGCAACATTCAAATGTTCATTACAATATACAAGTCAGGATGTCAAAACATGATTTAACTAAGTTTGATAAATGCAGTTCCTGATTTAAATTAAAATGATTTTTATGGAAATTTCGGCACCTAAATATGAGATCAACAGAGCCTATGGCTGAGGAATAGATATTTTGAGAAGGAAGGCATGACTATAATTTTAGACAATATGTATTTTAAAAGGGTCATTTGGAAGAGTTGGGAACTTTGGTTGGCACTAATAATAATAATAATAATAATAGCTAACACATATATTGCTTAATATGTGTCAGGAACTCTGCTAAGCACTTTACAACTGTTATCTAAATTGATTCTCGGAAAAATGTTGGGAGTTAGGAGGTATACTTACACCCATTTTACAGATGAGGATATTGAAGCAAATAGAACTTAAGTGACTTGTTTGGGGTCACCCAGCTAGTAAGGATCTGAGGCTGGATTTGAACTTTGGTCTTCCTAACTCCAAGCCCAGAACAAGATTATTGGGAAGTGATTTCATTTTGTTTAAATTTAGAAATATAATCAAGAAAATTAAAATATATTTCACTGAGGTCCTTAGATTTAGAACAATTTATGAGGTCATAGGTTTAGAGTTACATGCTTACTTACAAGTCACTTAATCCAACCATCTGTTTAGAGAGGAGGGAGCCATGGTCCAGGGAAGTAAAATGGCTTGCATGAGTCAGACAGACCAGATAGGCCATGCATGGGAATCTCACTTACTTTTTTTTTCTGCAGACTTTTAAGAAATATATTCTATGTGAAAGCAGTATTGATGTACTAAGAATTTTATTGATGTTTAAGAGAGTTTACATTTCTTCTTTTGGTTTTGTTTTCTTGATTTCGAATAAAGTCATTAGCTTCCATTTGCTCCACTCTAATTTTTAAGGAAGTATTTTCTTCAGTGAGCTTTTGGACTTCCTTTTCCATTTGGCCAATTCTGTTTTTTAAGTCATTCTTCTCCTCATTGGCTTTTTGGACCTCTTTTGCCATTTGGGTGTCTATTTTTTAAGGTGTTATTTTCTTCAGTATTGCTTGGGGTCTCCTTTAGCAAGCTATTGACTTGTTTTTCATGATTTCTTGCATCACTCTCGTTTCTCCAAGTTTTTCCTCTACTTCTCTTATTTGCTTCTCAAAATCTGTTTTGAGCTCTTTCACAGTCTGAGACTGATTCATATTTTTCTTGGAGGCTTTGGATGTAGGAACTTTGACTTTGTTGTCTTCTTCTGGTTGTATGTTTTAATCTTCTTTGTCTCCAAAGTAAGATTCTATGGTCTGACTTTTTTTTGCGCTATTTGTTGATTTTCCCAGCCAATTACTTGATTCCCTCTCCACTGCCACCACAAGCTCCACCACACCAGCACTCCTCCTTGCCCCAGGATTGCCATTCAGAACTGTGACCTAGATCCAAGCATGGGCGAAGCAAGAAAATCCTACCTCAGCTCCAGCAAAGAAATCCCTGCAATCCAACTGTGATCAGCCACTCGATATTACCTCTATCTGTGGGCCAAGAGCTCCAGAAAAGGCCTCCACCCTGTGGCTATGCCGGAACTGAGGCTGGACTGAGCTCCTCTCTCACCCTGATCTAACAGACCTTTCCTACTGACCTTCTAAATTATCTTTGGTGTTTGTGGGTTGAGAAGTCTGGAAACTGCCACAGTTGCCCATGATTCAGTCCCCTGAGGCCTGCTCCAGGTTTGCTGTGGCCTGATATTTGCCTGCGGGCTCATGCTGAACTGTGTTCCTCTCCCAGCCTGGTGCAATAGACCTTTCTAATCAACCATCTAATTTGTCTTGGGCTGGAAATTTGTTTCACTCTGTCTTTTCATGGGCTCTAGAATTTGTTTAGAGTCATTTTTTACTGATATTTGGAGGGATTTGGGGGAGAGCTCAGCAAGTTATTGCTTTTATTCTGCCATCTTGACTCCACCTCAAAAATTATTACATTTGTAAGAGATAAAAGAGTTGCTTTGTGCTTTCTTTGATGCTGAGGCATTGTGCCCAGCTACACAACACATTGGAAAAAATTATAAACTTTATTTCTATGTCCAGTGATGCATTATAGTGTATATATTTGTATATTTTACTTTGCTTCTTATTGCAAGTATGCAGTTTTTAATGTCTTGATTTTAGAAAAAGAAAATGCCTAAATGTGTTTAAAGATTTGGTTAATTAGCATTCCCCTCTGACTTCAAGCTAGAATGGCACTGAAGTCTGACAACTGATCAGTGTTTTTAAGAATTAATGCAAATACATATAAACACAGCTATATTCTCAGTGTACATGTATGTGTGTACATATAACATATATACATAATGTCATGCACACACAAAAAATAAACATGGACATTCATATATACATACATATATATGAAAGTAGACATACGAGAGTATATAAGTTTTATATATATATATATAATTATGTATAAGAGTTATGTATCTGAATATGTAGTATCTGAACATGTATGTATCTGAATATATACATCTCTTAAATATATATGTAGCTGTCCATATATACATATAAGAGAATATAAAATGTAATCCTTGGCCTCGTGTCTTTTTCTGAGTTATTTATTCATATATGTATACATATATATACACACACATACATACACACATATGCATATGTGTAACAATTCATATATTCAAACAAATATGTGCATTGACAGCTCATGCATGTGTATGCATATGTATACATATATAAATAAGATAGTTAAAATATCATATTTGCCTCCATGCTTCCTACTGAGTCATTTTATTTCACATATTGCATTTCCATTCTTATCAATAATATAATTACAATAGTATTAATACCAATGGTAATATTATATAAATATATTTTAATGGCACAATTATGTATACATAACCATATGTGCATATAAGTATGTATATATGGATAAAGACCAAATCTGTAATTTCATTGGTGTAAGGAGGCACCCGGCAAGAATCTTCCTCTATCAATTGAGGTTGGTACCCTCTCCAAAATTTATATTTTTAAAGATTTGTCTAGAACACTGCAAGGTTAAGTGATTTTCCTGGAGTCACTGCTACATAGTTCAGTGGATAGACTGCTGAATCTAGACTAAGGAAGACCTGAATTCATATCTAGGCTCAACTACTTCCTTGTTTGACCCTGGGCAAGTCACTTTACTTCTATGTGTCTTAGTATCATCATTTATAAAATAGGGCTAGTAATAGATGCCAGGGTTGTTGTGAGGATCAAGTGATTTAATATTTTTAAAGTGCTTTACACAGTTTAAAGGACTAAATAAATGCTAGCTATTACTATTGCTGTTCTTATTGTTATTGTTTATCATTTATCTGTCATATCTTTAAATTCATTCAATCAACAAAGTTGAACATATCTATTTCTTTAGCTATGCATTTTGCTCCTGCTTGCAAATTTCTTTGAAGTTAATTGTAGAGATGACTCTCCAATGCTATCTATCTATCTATCTCTCTATCTATCTATCTATCTATCTAATCATCTATCTTTTATCTATCCCTATCTCTATATGAATTTAGATGTAGATCTGTATCTCTCTATGTATGAATGATTGAAAAATAAGTATTAAGCACCTACTATATACAAAACACTGTTCTAAGCTCTAGGGACACAAATAGTAAAGAAAACAGTCCTTGCTCTCAAGAAGTTCTTGTTCAGATGTGAGATACAACACATATGGAAGGTTTCAGCTGCAACACAGATAGAAAGGTCTCAGAATCCTTTGGATTCAGTGACAAAGCAGATGGCAATGTTTCTTCTTTAATGTAATTTCCAGTGAGAAAAACATCAGTTTCTGATGTTTGACAATTTGACGGTGCCAAGGACTTTGGTGGCATAAGTGTTTTATGGGTACTCACTAACTGTGGCCATGGCACCTGCAGGAGCAATGGTAAGGCTGCATCTCCAAAGCATTTAATTCCCAGGTGATGGCTTTGGGCAATGTGCTGGAGGGATTGCTATTCACAAGGCTCTTGGGTTTAAGGACATTGTGTGTTTCCATTAGGGTCTAGGGGAAGAAAGTGGCCAATGTAGAGAGGAAGTTTCGACTTGCCTGGTACATGTTGCTTCTTGTCTCTCAGGATTCCTTGTTGCTTCAGCTACGTTGACATGCCTGCCTTGTGGGTGGAAGTTGTTTGATAATTGGTGGCAGGGTAAACTAGGGGGTATAATGTATGGTATGCTGAGTCTGGTATCAGGAAGAACTGATTTCAAATCTAACCTCAGATACTTATTGGCTTTGTAACTTTGGGCAAGCCATAATTTCTGTTTTTCTCAGTTTCCTCATATGTAAAGCAAGTATAATAATAGCACCAACCAAGTGTTGTCATGAGGGTTGAAGAAGATAATTATAAGACAGCACAGTGCCTGGCACAGAGTAAGCACTATGTAAATGTTAGCTGCTATCATCATGATCATGATCATCATTATCATCATCATCATCATCCTCCTCAAGAGTTGCCTCCCCAGAAGATGACTGTGAGGGCTGGCCTGGCAGGAGGACTAGTGTTCTTATGGATACTGACACTTCTAGTAATCTTTTGCTTATCTGGTCATTTGGTCAGCAGTCCTTGCTGGTTCTGATGATGAAGATGGATTCCTCCACAATGATATCTCTCCTCACTGATGGCTGGAAGTAATATGAAAACAAGCATGTTGGACACTGCTATTTTCAGGGTGCTTCAATTCAGGTTCCTAGGTTGACTCCCTCAGTGTTGGATGGGTTATGATGGTCAAGGTGATGGTGGTTTTACTTGCCTAGGAGATGCTACTTCTTGTCTGTCCCTTAGGGCACCGTATTTCTTATGCATATGTGTATATATATATATATATATATATATATATATATATATATATATATATATATATATATCTTTCTCTATGTCTATTTATATCTTTATTTCTGTGTCTATGTCCGTAAGTATAGATCTATCTTTATATTTCTACCTACACTTTTGAGGGTAGCAATTTATGCTTTTATGTATTTTCATCTAAAATATTGCTTGTTTAATTTAGCATTTTTATTGATTATTACTGAGTTTAGAATATCAAAAATTATACCAAGCACCTTTACACATCAATTTTGCCCTAATTAATAATAATACTACTTCAGATTTTAAAAACATTTCAAAGTGATAAAATGATTTTACCTGCATCATTTCATTTTATCTTCCAGACTAGTTGGGTAAATAGGGTACAAAGTAAAGAACAAGGACATTTGGATACTTCACTGCATGTGCTTAAAGCATGTTCTAATGCTTTTTTTTAATATAATGAAGAAAGGGAAATTATCTATGTACAGCATCTATATATCCACATCCACATCTATGTTTATGTCTTTATATAGATATATCTATATGTCACTATACATATGTATGTTTTATAGATCTTCACAGAAATATCTGTCTTGATCAAGATCTAGCTACAGTTTGTGTGTGTGTATATGTGTGTGTGTGTGTGTGTGAGTGTGTGTGTGTGTGTGTGTGTGTGTGTGTGTGTGTACAGAGAGAGAGAGAGACAGAGAGAGACAGAGACAGAAAGTGAGAAAGAGACAGAAAGATCAAAAGACAGAGAAGGAATCAAAGGGAGAGAAAGAAAGATATCAGAGAGAGGTTATTTGGAGACCCATCTCTATGATTGACTTCAAATACATCTTTGCAAGGAGGAGGGTAGACACATGGCTAAAGGACTGGGTTAGTTCAAATTTATTTATTGTTTTTAGACTAGACAAAATATATAGAGTATCAAGTCACGACCTATGAGAAATGAAAACTTTAAAGTCATATTATAAGAATTGTTAAACTCTCTACTCAAGAAAGCTACTGTGAAGTCAGCAGAATGGCGGTAGACTTCAATACTAGTAATTACGACTCCTCTGTGAAAATGTCTTAAGAGTTTTTTTTTCAAAATACCTTAAATGTGTATCACTTTGGTATACCCACAAAAACACATACACACATACACACAAACACGCCTTTTACTGTACCTGTGGTTTCACCAATGTAGAGAGCTTCTGGTAGGGCATATTATTTACTAGTTCAGGTTAGCACCTATTCTTCAACTTATAAGCATAAAGATTTGTCTAAGGTGTTGAAAGGTTAAGTGATTTGTTATATATAATTTGGGAAGCTGTGTAGGGAGCTGACCTTGAAGTTAGAAAGACATGGGTTTAAATTTTCATATATAATATATAGACACAGATATACACACATATATAGATAAGTCATATATAGATACACATATACACACATATATACACATTTGTCTGTATATACAATGTATGTTAATGCCAACAAAATTCACAGAATAAAAAGAACTCGTGAGAGTATATAGAGGCAAAGACAACTTTTAAGAACTAAATTAAAGTTAATATGCAATTTTAAAGCAAGTGGTCATCAAGTTGAAGGTGCCAATGTTTGGTTTTATGTATTTCCACTTAAATTTTACTTAAATTAACATTTTTTCTTTATTGATTAATACTGTATTAGGAATAATATATTTTTGAAAAGTATATCAAGAGACTCTATTCCTCAATTTGGACCCTAATTGGTATCAAAATTCTTCAGATTTTTAAAGTAGTTTAGATGACAAAATCATTTTACATTTATTATCTCATTTTATCTTCACAATTCAGCTAGGTAATTAGGGTATGGAATGAAGAATGTTGACTTTCAGATCCTTTAATACATGTAAGATAAGGAAAGGGAAGCAAATTAGAATTTTTGTTTTATAATAAGAAGAATGAGAGCCACACAATCTTCAAAGAATTTTAAGCACCAAAAGATCTTTTGGTGGAAAATATAGTACCACAGCTGTAGATATTCATACTTGGATATTCAAAAAATAAACAACACTAGAAATGGAGTGTGACTGAGAGCATGCCATGACTGATTTTCCCACATCATACATAATACATTTTATTGTTAGAAAAAAATATATTTTTAAAAATGTATACTCTTTTCAAGCTCATGATTTGGAGAATTTATAATGATTATAAATAAAATAATAACTAAATTTTGTTTACAAAATAGTAGCCACATTTTATGCATATATGTTTCTGTTTATGAAAATAATCATTTTCTTAATGGTTGGGTCAAACCCATCAAAAATAATTATAATTAAAGTGCTGTGCATGTCTCTGTATCCTTTTTCCCTCTTCCACTTTCTCAGACTATGTTTTCAGGGAATAAGAAGACTCTTTATTTTAATATTCCAGATGCTATGGAAAAATATCTGTCCCTCTGGCACCAGGTGGATCGGTAGCTACTGTGTTAGTGCAAATGTATTTTGCATTAAAGTGTCATCAAAAAGAGGCAAGGAGCAATTTATTTTAAGTGTCCATGAACACCTATGGAGGACCATATGACATCCCTGAATACCAAATGAAGTCATTATGGGCCGTGATATTTTAATGAATAGCAAATGAATCCATAATGAGGAGACCCTAAGCATTATTTTGATCAATTATGTCACAATACCAAGGGAGTTCATCAACAGTAGCTATAAATTGTAAGCCATATAGCCAGTTTTGTCTTTTGCATATTTGCTTCTTTCTTAGCTGTTGTTATTCATCTATGGTATTGTTGTGGGAAAACTTATAGTTTTCCACATATTTGTTTCCTTTCCTTAGGGGCGAAATTTCCCTAGAGTGGGAAACAATAGGATGAGCTTACTGGAAATTTGCTAAATACATGTAGGCAGTAGTATGGTATAACATATCATGGAAAGATGACATGATAAAGTAGAAAAAACCTTAGACAGGGAGTTATCAACTGCTTTGTGTGTTTTATTTTCCTTTTCTATTCTTTCCAAACTTTTTCTTGCCTCTTTTAGTGTTGGAAACACTTTCAGTAAAAAAAAAAAAAATGGGTATGAAGAGACAAATGAATGAAATAAAATATTATAGCATCATAAGAAAGTGGAATTATTAGGAATTCAGAGAAACATAGAAAGATTGGTGCGAACTCTTGTATAGCAAACAAAATAAACTGAACCAGGATAATCCAAAATAATTGTAACAATGCAAATGAAAACTGCTAAACTTAATCAAACTCTGATTAATTGGTTGATTAAAATGACTAATAGGAAACATGATAGGTAAAACATAACTCCCTTATTTCAAAAGAAAGGTGGGAGACTGTGGATCTGGAATGTGGTACATGGTATCAAACATTTTGCTTAAGTTTTTATGTTGTAAAGGAAGTAACCAGATGTGTTCTGGCAAATATTAGCAACCTTCAAAAGAAAAACAAATAATCGATTTTTAATAGCGGATGATGGAATTTGTAGGCACCTTAGCTTTTTGAGTCTTACAGCATCAAATTAAATGAAGTAATAAAAATGAAAGGGACTTAAAAGGTACACAGAAAGCCACAAGTAAGTATAAGCTATTATTTTTAATCAATAGTCCCATCAGCAGTATTGAGAGCAGCAACAGCAAAAGAAGTAGTAGTAGCAGCAACAACAACAATAATGATATGCAAAGCAGCAGAAGTTCCAGTACTAGTAGTATTATTGTTAAGCTCCATTCGATTATATCTTTGTAGGAGCAGTTTTAAGAAAATTACCATTGACTGGTGGGTGAATTGGATGGAAAGCAAGTTATATTGCTCCTTGGCTCCTTTATCTTAAGATATATTGTTACTCTTCTGAATCATTAGTAATCTTGGTAATTCATCCAATGTTTAAAAGTAACAGAAACTTGGTTTTTAGTCTCTGTTCTCACAAATCAAAGTGTTGCTAATCACCTAGTCTTGGGACTAAACGTTAATTATTTTCATTATACATGCTCCAATATGTAGAAAAAGAATAATAATTACAAAAAAAATGTCATAGTGTTTTACAAAATTTGTTTCATGTGATGATGTGAGGTAGGTGCTTTTATTATCTTCACTTTACTATTGCAAAAACTGACAACATGCTAAGTGTGGCCTCCCCAAGGTCATGCAATTAGTGAGTGCCTGAAACAGGCTTGAAACTCAAATGTTCTTGACTCCAAATCCAATGCTTTATACTCTGTATCACTTGGCTTTCTCAATAAACAACTGCCAGGTAATCAGGAGAGCTTACTACTAGTGCCAGCTCTGATACTCTCTATCTGTGTGACATTTGGGTAGTCATTTAATATCTTTAGGTTTTTATTTCCCTGTCTACAAAATATGAGTGCTTGCGTAAAAGAACTACAAAGTTCTATAATTGTCAGCTTCCCACTCAAATACTATTTTAATTATTAAATACCAGCAAAAAAAATGTAATTCTATTTGTGTAAGACTCTTATCATTTATTTTCCAGAGCAAAATTAAGAATGGATGCCATACTTACCTTGATGGAAACTTGATCTCTTCAGTACAGGTACATTCTTAATGGATATACATCACAAATTTTGCATGCCAGCTCATTGTATGAGATTCTTGTCAATGACATTCTGTAAATTGTCTCTATAGGATCCACTCAGAATGCTAAAAGGTTATAGGATCATGGATTTAGAGCCAAAAACAGAAGTGATGAAGAACCAGATTGAACCAGCTCAAGAAAGCCAATTGTTAAATGTTCTGGGTCAATATTTAAGCATTGAAAAGTGTCAAATGCTCCAAATCAGGACTTCAATTTATTCTTGTTTTGTGGGTTGTTTACACTTAAGAAAGTGATAAAGAAAATTTAAATTTTACAGATTAAACTTGGAAGTATAATATATATATATATATATATATATATATAATATATATATATATATATATAATCACACACACACACACATATGTGTATGTATGTATGTATATATGTATATATGTGTATATATATATTTGCACACATGTATTGATGTATATATACATGCATATAGACAGAGACAGACATATGCATATTTAGTTTCCAGGAAACTGATTATTAATCTTTGCCAGCATACTATTGACTAAAAGAAGTCTTCAAAGCCTATCTAGACCAATCCTCTAGTTTTACAGAGGAGGAAAATGAGGCCCAGGATGATTAAGTGATTTTCCCAAGGCCAAATAGGTAGAAAGTATTAGAAGAAGGACCAGTGCTTTTCCTATTGTACTATACTACCTCTCATAATCTGGTTATTTTCATGTTTCATGGATAGCAATACCTAGACCGTACATCAGTTACCTGTCACTTTGCCTTCAATCACCCATCATTGGCCCCCTTTCTTTGATGGTCATAAGTGTTTTTACATTGTGTAGCATGGGGAAAAATGCTTTCCATTTCCTATCTGTGACTCAGTTTTTGAGCCTGAGGTGTTAGGTGAGCTGCTGCTTTTTCATAGCTCTCTCAGTTGAGAGCCATGAGGAGACAATGAGGATTCAACCTTTCATCCTTGCATGAGGCATAGAGCTAATACACAAGCTGTGGAGAGGAGACATCTTTTTTTCTTTCCTAGAAAGACTGTGAGAGGAAGAGGTGTAAGATGAAGGTAAGATAATTAACAGTGGCATAGGTGTCCCAGAGGGCACACTAGAAGGGGAAATCAAAAAAGAATGGAGTCTGTATAGTAATAGAGTTACACTAAATAGGATGAGAGAATGAAAAGTTTTGGCAGGTTTGGTAATTTTCATTTTGACCGGCAGTGACTCTGACTCATAAGGATTAGGAAAGGAGGAAAAGGAATTTTGATATCCAGAGTAAGGGGGACATCCCAGTTGACTAGGGCCCCCAGCCTCCAGGAATCTGTGATGAAAACTGGCATCAGTTTAATCACTCTCAAATGACCAGGATGCTGAAGGTGGAAGAAGTAAGAACAACAGATCAGATATTTAGGGTGGTAGATATCTGGAGATCTTGTCCCAAGGGGCCTGACCCTCAATGCTAGTTATGTGGCTTGAGGTTAAGATGGTAAGGGATCATACATATCTAGAAGTCAACCCATACATAATGTGCATTCAGCTTCTAGTTTGATTCAGTGTCTGAAACTGAAGTCCTGAATGGAATCCTGGTTAACAAAACATGGTATCAGAGTGACTTGTATTTATAGAGGCCTGAGGCATTGTTCTTGTTGTTGTTTTTTCTCAGAAAGTTTGGTAACATAAGGCAGGGTAAGTACTGCTTCCACCGGGTTCCAAGGTGAGGATGTTTCCACATGCTGTCCAGGGCTATCACTCCATCATGGTGAAGAATGTAGTGAATGCTAAGGCTAGAGTCTTTATATCAGCTATGTCACCCATCTACCTGACAGGAGGAGCTAAGGGGTTGCTGTGGTCTTAGATAATAATGGTCAGCACCACTCCATGACTAAAGAAAGACAGTGTTCCACCTCCAAAGTTGGCAGCAGTTTCTTGGGAAAGAACCTCCTATAACTGAATAGAGCTAAGGCTAAAGTCCCACCTTCCTCCATCCAGAGATGACTAAATAAGGAGTGATTGTGGGATCTTTGGTGTCAGTAGCTACCTAAATCCCACCTGTGCCCACAATCAATGCTCTTAGTAGTAATGAGACTAAAACTTGGAGCCAAGTAAAATGCTAAAAAAAAAAAAGTACACAGACAGAGACACAGACAGAGCCTACATTTTCTTCACTATTGCCAGTTGAATGACTGCATGGCTATAATTTGTGGTCTATAAATTTTCCTAGAAAAGCCTGTCTCTTTAAATAAGTAGCCCTTGAGCCTTATGTAGATCAATCTAATAAGGAATGAGATAATAGATATATAGGTGAAGAGACATTGATTTCTTTCCATCACCTATAAACAAACAAATAATAAAATAAAATAAATCTTTTCATTGTTGTTGTTGTTCAAAGAATAGGAAGAGCAGTAAGGAGACACGTGTATTGGGTAGCATTGTACATGGAAGTAAGTAAAAGTAAAAGAATACTCAAAATGAAGAAAGGAACCAGATATCAAAAGGCCTTAAAGACAGAGGGTTTTGTATCTTGTCCTGGAAATAGCAGGATGCAGTGAGAGAGTTATACCCAAGTTTTAGGATGATCATTTTAACAACAGGCTGGAGGATGGATTGAACTGGATTGGAGAGAGACTTGAGCCAGGAAGGCCAACCGACAAGTTTCTGCAATTACCTTCCAGGCAGAAGGTAATGAGGATGGCACCAGGATGGTGGCAGTAACAAAAGCACTAACAGAGAATAAACAAGAGATGTTATGAAGGTAGAAAGGACAAGATTTGTCAACTAATTGGATCTCGGGCTGAGACAGAATCAAGAGCCAAGGATGACAGCTAGGTTGTGAGTCTGGCTGCTTGGAAGATGGTGATATCCTTAACAGTAACAAGAAAGTTTTGAAGATGGGAGATTTTGAAGGGACAGATGAGTTCAAATTTGGTATTTTGAGTTTAAAATGTCTATGGGACATCGAGTTTGCAATGTCCAATAGGTTACTGAAGAACCAAGTGGGATGTTATAGAGGAAGAAAATGTGACAGCCCAGGACAGATCCTTGAGTGATACAGGTTTAGTGGGAATGACCTAGAAGAAAATCCTGCAAAGGAAACTGAGGAACAGTGTTCTGCCAGGTAGCAAGAGAACCAGGGGAGAGTAGTGTCATGAAAGTCTGGAGAGAAGAGAGCATCAGAGAAGTTATGAACAGTGTCAGAGGCCTTAGAGAGGACCAGAAGGATGAAACTTTAGAAAATAGAATTGCCAATTAGGTAACTTTGGAGAAAGTAATTGAATAATGAGGTTGGAAGTAGAACGTAAAAAGTTAAGAACCTAGTAAGAGGAAGTGGAAGGGCCTCTTTTGCATGTCCCTAAAGAGGTTAACCACAAAATGCATGGGACATATAGGATGATAGCTACTGAGGATGGATGGATCAAGTGAGAATTTATTTGAGGATGAGGGCTACATGACTATGATTATAGGCAGGAGGGAAGCAGTCAGTAAATAGTGAGAGATTGAAGATAAATAAGAGAATGGAGATAATAGAGGGAAGCAATGTGCTTTCAAAGATAGATTCGAATGGGATCACTTATGCATGTAAAGGGGCTTGCCTTGGCAAGGAGAAGGGACACCTTTCCGTGTTGAGACAGGGATTAAGCAGAAGACAATAATTTAAGGCATCTGTTATATAAGATGAAGAAGAGGGGAGAAGAGGGAGCTCTTGCTGAGAGCAAGTGGCCTCAATTTTTTCAGTGAAATATGAGACTAGGTTCTTAGGTGAGATAGCTTGGAGAGAGGGAACTATGAGAAGTCTGAAAATGGATAAGAAAGTTTCAATGATCTGTTATGGTAAGTGGGTTAGTGAATTGAAGAAGGAGTCTAAAAGGATTGCCTTGCTGAAGTGAGGGTCCAGTTTATGCTACGTAACATAAATTTGTAGTAAACCCAGTTAGCGTGATGTGATTTTTTTCCAAGTGTAGATCTACCTCTTGAATGATAGAACCATATAAAACTATAGATATAACCAAAAAGGACCTTAAAGGCAAGAAAGATAAGAAACTGAGGACAAATTGCTTGCTCAATACATAGTATGTGCTTAAGAATTGGTTGTTGATTTATTAATGGCCTGAAAAATTACCTCAGGTCACAAGATGAATTGCTGAGCTTGTATAGAATCCAGACTTTCTGAGCCTTTCCAGGATCTTATTGCTGGAACAAGCTGAAAAAATGTATGTGGTAGCATGGTTTCACTTTCATAAAACCACTGTTTCGTGTCATAAAGTTCATTACTTACCAGGCTAATTATGTTCTTTTTTTATAAGAAAGAAACCACATCACACTAAATATGAAATCATGTACCACGTCAGAGGAATGATATATAGAGCTCCACAAATACACTATACAGTTGAATAGCTATTCATGATTTACTCAATGCTTTCACGTATATTTCTTCATTTGATTCATACTTATACAAACTCTTTGAAGTGGGTGTGTGTGCATGGAATTCTTACTTTATAATTGAGGAAACAAATTCAGAGAGGGTCAGTGTCTTGCCCAAAGTCACACAGCTAGTAAGTAACAAAATTAAACATGAACCATTTATTTTTTACTCCAGGTACAATTTTCTAGTTTCTTTTTACTATCTTAAAAAAAAATAAATCCTTACACACACACACACACACACACACACACACACACACACACACACACACACACACTCCTAGAACACTGCAGACTAAGAATACTGAATATGAGTCTTGGGTTAGTTTGTTCAAGGGAAAGTGATGTGTACTTCATTTGGGTTTGTTTTGAAAGTGTTTCATTGCTGTCTTTCAGAGAGGATGAACAGTGGTAAGTTCCTCTATCCTGCTGAGCCAAGGACCAAGTGGAACTCAAGGTCATTTTTCACCCTATGTTAACTAGCATGTCAATTACTCTTTTGCTTTGACACAAAGCAGTCATAGAGAGTTAGTGCACAGACTGGGATTATGGGCACCCACACAGAAACAGCCTCAAGATATATTCAGTCTACTGTCTATAAATGTGTGTCTCTTTAATCCTGTTCACTGTCAATGTAACCCTCGAGGTGTCTGGGGTTTGCTTTGTTTTTAGGATTTGAACAGTTAATTACAAATTGCTCTCATTTACCCTTTGTTGTCTGGAAATGCTTTGCAAAACTTCAGTGGCCATATTTAAATGTAAGTTATTATTGTTATTGTAGTTTGTGGTGCTTCTGCAAGATTAGTCCTTGCTCTGAAATACTGTCATGAATAAGCTATTATACTTCCATTCAAAAGTGATAATATTTGTAAAGTGCTTGCCATAGAGTCTGATACATAGTAGGCCCTTAATAAATACTGATTTCATTCCCCTTTACCAACCTATTCTGTGTTGTAAATATCAATTCCTCAGAACAAAGTGTAGGGTAGGAAATTATAATATTCACATTTATAAATTGATTTATTCACAGTTGAGGAAAACCAATTTAAAAAAAAAAGGAGAAACATGAAATTACAGAACGTCAAAGCAGGAAAGGATGTTAGAGATATAGTCAAACTCTTTCGTTTGTAAGATGTTGAAATTGAAGCCCAATAATGATTTTTTTAAAAAATCATTTATTTACTAGGTGGTAGTAATGAACCCTGAGCCCTGAACTCCTGGTGCTCTTTTCAGTACCTAAAATCATTAGGTCAAGCTCTTGTTTACCATTTAGACTTTAGAGACAATTACTGTTTTAGTTCAGGATTAAAAAAAAAATTCTAAGTTAGAAATCTTTTGATATTTCACTTTTTATTTTTATTCACAGTATAGCAATGTGAATAGAATTCAGTCTTAAATATGCAATGATTGTATTGAAATTCATCTGTCCACGACAGAATATCTGGGTAGCAATAAAGTGTCAAGGTATTCTTTTAAAGAAATACACATGCACGCACGCACACACACACACACACACACACACACACACATACACTCACACACACATACACACACACATCCCCCAAACTCTCAATTGTATAATGATGCTTCTTTACTCCATCCCACCCTCCACTCAGTCTCACAATTCTTGTGTCTCTTATGAGACTAAGTGAACATAAGTGTTGAAAGAAGTGTGAATGGGAGGAATATGATATACACAGTTCATTTGTCTCATTAATGTTAAAATCAGTCCTTTTTTGTCCAGATGATTCAGAAGAATCTTAGAATTCATGTTAAAATTTGCATACTCCTCAGTTTTAGTTGTGGCCATATAACAGCAATCTGTTTCTGCAACAGCAGAAAGAACAAAAGACTATTTTCAACCAACTGTTTACAAACAACCCAAAGTTACACAATATTTGAAAAAAACATTTTTTTAAAATCCCTGTTGGTTAGCCATTGTGGCTAATTCACAGCATGCCTTCCTTATATTTCACAATTCAAAGCAGCCACAGTTTGTAAGATTCAAAAAAGTGAAGGAGAAAGCATTTCATTGTCTCATTCTACTTCAGATCCTGCAACATGAATGCTCATTTCCTCAGTGGAAAATTTACCTCCTAGAGCCACCCAACTTTGGAGATTTTAAAGTTAACTTTGCTACAAAGTGGTGTTTCAGTAACATGACCACTCATCCAATTTCCTTTAACAACTGGCACGTTCACGAGCTTGTCACTGGTGTCATCCTTGCCCAGGAATCCTGTGTTTAGCATTCAAAGGTCTGACATGGTCTTTCAGCTCCCTGGATCCATTTAAACCTATTAAGGTGACACTAAGGTGTTGAGCTGCTGACGGGATCTTTTACTAGTTCAGATGCTAAGGAAAGCTTACATGCATTTCATAGTATTATACCGTGTTCTGTGTTGCTTTGGAAATCATCAGGATGAATTTAACTTTTTGTTGTTTGGTTTTTGTTTTGTTTTGTTTACTAACATAGGATATCAAAGCTGTGGGTTAGAATTTTTGAAACCTGACTGAGGTTTTTAATGTGATTGATTTAAATCTTCCACAAAGTCAAATCTCATCGTGTAGTAGTTATGTTTGGAAATATTGGCTGACTTAAAAACAATGAGCCCTGCTATTTACATAGGGCTTTATGGTTTGCAAAATGTGTCACAAATCCTATACCATTTGAACTTCACAACAGCTCGCTGAGACAGGATAACACAGATTCATAGAGGTCAAACTTGCCCAGGGTCATGTAGCTGGTTAAGTGTCAGAACTAAGATTTGAACCTAGGTCTAGTAGTCTTAGCACTATACATCACTATCTTTACAAAAGCAACATCCCGAATTATTCCCAGATTCAATGTAGTTTTTGTTGTTGTTAATCAACTTTTCAGTTCATAGAATACAAGCTACCACATATTATAAACTTTTTCTCTCTAAGTGATACAAGAGATGTAAATTTAATATTAAAAACATTTAATTAAAACACACAAAAATGTATTTAACAGTGAAAGGAATCAAGTAATTAACCATTATTCTTCAACTTTTTAGGAAGGGCCACAATAACCTACACCTTCAAAGGAGTTAATGAATCTTTCTTTAATCCTCCTGATTCCCACCCACCACTGTTCCAGAGGGACCAAGGAAATTCAAAATTCACAACTCAAATGCTTAGGGTGTGTCTTGCTCTTGTATGAGGCAGCTAAAGCAATGGTTGGAGTGCAGAGCCTGGAGTCAGAAAGACCTGGATTCAAATCCTGCCTCAGACACTTACTAGCTATGTGGCCCTGGGTACATCATTTGAACTTGTTTGCCTCAGTTTCCTCATCTGTAAAATGAGCTGGAAAAGAAAATGCCAAACCACTGCATATACTTGCCAAGAAAACCCCAAATCGGGTCCCAAAGAGTCAGACAAGACTGAAATAGTTAAAAACAATAAACCTTTTATATAAATTTTCTCCAAGCTTCTTATTGAAAACAAGAGAACAGTGGCCATCTCTTGACTTTGTTCTATTTACCATGATCCCGCCAAGACTGCTAAATCTAGGGATACCATAATTGTGTTGATCAATATGGTCTCTGAATTCTAATGATAGCTTTGCTGCTTCTTTCTTCATATTTGATAGCTCTGTTACTATTTGCTTTCTCTTGGTGATCTCAGATATTAAGCCTTCCTCCTTTTAGCACACCAGTCTCTTCAATTAATGTCAACCAACTGCAGATTTGGGCACAGAACTCTGGGAAAGGTAATAAAAAGAGTCTCTGCCAATGAGGGAGATTCTCTCATTCCCAAGTATTGTGAGTTAGGTCCCTTCTGCCCCCTGCCTTTCCACTTCCCATCCATGTTTTTGAAAAGGTCTGCTTTAGTTCAGGAAAGTTTTAGTACATTTCTGTGAAGCTTAAGAGGATCAGGGAAATCATACATGCGCGCGCACACACACACACACACACACATGCATGCGCTTGCACACACACATGTATATACATATGTGTGTATACTATGTGTATATACACACACATACATATTGTGGGAATATATACACATATATGTGATATTTTATTTTTACCCAATTATATGTTGAAACAATTTTTAACATTAGTTTTTTTTAAAGTTTTGAGTTCTAAATTCTATCCCTCCCTCCCTCCCTCACTTACTCTCCTCCCCCTTCCCCAAGATGGTAAAGAATCAGATATAAGTTATACGCATGCAATCATGTTAAATATTTCCATGTTAGTCTTTTGTACGAGAAGACTCAAATTTAAAAAAAAAATAGAATGAAAGAAAGAAAGTGGAAAAAATAGCATGCTTCAGTCTATTTAGATGTTATCCATTCTTTCTTTGGAGGTGGTTGATATGATTCAACATCAGTCCTTTGGGATTATCTTGAACCATGTATTGCTGAGAATAGCTAAGTCATTCACAATTATTCATTGTGCAACATTTCTGGTACTGTGCATAACAGTCTCCTGGTTCTGCTCATTTCACTTTGCATCAGTTCATGTAAGTCTTTCCAGGTTTTTCAGAAATCATCCTCCTTGTCATTTATTATAGCATAATAATATCCCATCACAATCATGTACCACAGTTTGTTTAGCCATTTCCCAATCAATGGGCAGCCCTTTAATTTCCAATTCTTAGCCACCACAAAAATTGCTGCTATAGTTTTGTACAATTAGGTCCTTCCCCACCCTACTGTCTTTTTATGTCTTTGAGATATAGACCTAGCAGTGGTATTTCTGGATCAAAGGTCATGCAGTGTTGTTTTGTTTTGCTTTTTTAAGCCTTTTATACAAAGTTCCAAATTGCCCTACAGAATGTTGGATCAGTTCACAACTCCACCAACCATGCATTAATGTCCCAGTTTTCCCATATCCCCTCTAACATTTATAATTTTTCTTTTTTTGCCATATTAGCCAATCTGATAGGCATGAGGTAGCATGTTTTAATTTAATCTAATCAATAGTGATTTAGAATCTTTTTTTTTCACATCTATAGATAACTTTGATTTCTTTGTCTGAAAACTACCCGTCATATCATTTGACCATTTATCAATCAGGGAATGCCTTGTGTATTTATAAATTTGACTAAGTTCTCTATTTGAAACATGAGACCTTGATCAGAGATACTTGTTGCAAATTTTTCCCAGTTGTCTGCTTTCCTTTTAATTTTGGTTGCATTGGTTTTGTTTGTACAAAAATTTTTGAATTTTATGCAATCAGAATGATCTATTTTACATCTTGTAATGCTCTCTATATTTTCTTTGGTCATAAATTCTCCCCTCATCCATAGATCTGACAAATGAACTATTCTATGTTCTCCTGTTTTGTTTATGGTATCAACCTTTAGGTGTAAATCATGTTCCCTTTTTGACCTTATCTTGATATACAGTGTGAGACATTGATCTATATCTGGTTTCTGCCATACTGTTTTCCAGTTGTCCAAGAAGTTTTTGTCAAATAATGAGTTTTGTTCCAAAGGATTAGATCTTTGAGTTTATCATATACTAGACTACTATGGTCCTTTTGTGTACCCAATCTGTTCCATTGTTCTACCACTCTGTTTCTTAGCCAGTACCAGATTGTTTTGATAATTATTGCTTTCTAATACAGTTTGAGATCTGATAGGCTAGTGTCAGTTAAATCTCCAAAGCAGCCTATCTGTGGATGAACATGAAGTAAATAATTCCATTATAAATTTGAAAAAATATCTTCCAGTGGGTGATGTCCTACACTTAAAATCTCTGCTACTAAAAAAGGCTGAGGTTGGTAAATTGTTTGAGTTTGAGAGTCTAAGATGCAGTAGGGCTAATGCCAGTTGAGTGCTACATCCAGCTCTAATATGGTGAACCTCTAGAAGGAAAGAGGCATTTAGCTGCCTAAGGAAGTCTGAACAAGCCTAGGATGGAAAAGGAGGAAATGAAAGTTTTGAAATGTCATGCCAATTAGCAAATTTATTACACACACACACACACACACAAGTATGTATGTATGTATACACGTTTATGCATGTGTATATATACACACTTAGTGCATATATATAGTATATATACACACATGCACACATATATACATACATACATACATAGACACATACATATATAGTGTTCAGAATTAGATAACTAGCTTTACGATCTTGGGTAAGTCAATTAACCTCTATTGACTAGGTTCTTCAACTATAAAATGGGGATAATAATAACACCTACTTCCTGGGGTTGTTGTGAGGATAAAAATAAGATAACATTTGTAAAGGACTTGGAGCACCTGGTACATAGAAGGCACTAGATAAATGTTAGTAATTACAATACTAATTCAACACTGCCAATCTTAGTTTTTTGTGTGTGTGTATATGCATATGTGTGCAAAATATCAATCATGAGATCAAAATGAGCAATCACCAATATGAAAACTTGCTCCAGATGTTAGATTTATAAGAAAGATTTAGATAGATAGATCTATATCTGTTTAATATAGAAACATCTATATGGAGAGATGTATCTATATCTCACTAATTTATATAGATCTATCTATATATAAAATCTATCTTCTCTATATCTATCTGTATTTAAATATAGATCTATATAGAAACCTATCATCTATCAGTTATCTATCTCTATCTCTAGCATTGCCCTTTCATTCTGGGGCAGAAAGGGAGACTCACAACAATACGAAACACTAATGTTCATTTCTGTAAGTCCTTGCAAACTGAACTATGAGAATATAACAGATCCTTCCATTAAGACTTTCAGCTGAATAGCATTCATCAACTGCTTTAAAAAGAATCTGTATCCTAAGAATAGTATTATGAATCCTGAGATATGAGTCATCTGAAAAAATACTGATGCCCAATTGGGTTCATGGTGTCTCTAATTGGGTCACAAAATCAGTTAGTTACATAACTGTTATTGACATCACACTTTAAATTGGTAACTTCATTGAATATTGACTGTAAAGGAAATTTTAATTTTAACCATTACTTTCTGAATGGCAACAGCTGTGGGAAAACTCACTTAAATTATTATATTGAGTACTTTCCTTGCAAATTTATTTTTGTGTTATTCTGTGCTCAATAATAAATCACCTTTTCATGGGGTGGCAGGGGGTATTTGTATCAATAGTGATTAAGGTTTGGCATATACAAGACAACTTAATGAAATACAAAAGACCAAAAGTCATTCCCCAATTGAAAAGTGCTCAGAAGACATGAACAACTAATTCTCAAAAGAAGAACTACAAACTATTAATAAAAATATTATAAAGTGCTTCAAATCATTAATAATAAAAGAAATGCAAATTAGACCCACTCTGCGGTTTCACCTCATGTGCAGAAATATCATTATCATCTTTGATGACAAAGAATGGGAAAGTCACTGTTGGAGGAGTTGTAGAAAGACATGAACAGAACTGCATGGTGGCACTATTAATTGTTGCAATCTTTCTGAAAAGTATTTGTAATTATGCAAATAAAATCTGTATCTTATGACCTAGAAACTCATGGCTATATATATACCACAAAGATGTTGATGCAAATAAAAGACTCCACATATACCAAAATATTTATAGCAAGACAAAAGTGTGGGTACGGTGTCAAGTGTTTTACACAAACAAAATTTGGACACAATTTAGTTGACCATAGATTGGGGAAAAGCAAAACAAATTGTGACACAATAAATGTAATGTTTATATTACTATGCTGAAAGAAATAGTGAGCATGATCTATATGGAAAGACATATATGAACTTACATGAAATGAAATAAACCCAGGAAAACAATACATACTATAATAACAAAATAAGCAGAAAGAACAATTACTATGAAATAATAAAAATCTAAATATTGTTAAATTTTGAAGACCTAATTTGGCCCCTCAGAAAAGATATGATAAAACACCTGTCCCCAATCCTTTGAAGATACAGTGGATGCACAGCTGTGAAATATTACATATTATGTCAAGTTTTTTTATTGATTGATTGTTTTGCTTATTATTTTTTCTCCTAATATTTTGTATTTTAGAAAAACCTGTTTGTTATAAGCACTAACTCTCTGGAGAAAAGTGGAGGCACACTAGGGCAACCTAGGAAATATAAAAAATATGTATATCTATAATCAATTACAGTTTCAGTATATGAAGAAAGACTTCTGAAGCTATCAGGATTTCATCACCAATAGCCAACTGACATAGTATGTACGGAGGCAACTAGATGTCTCAGTGGATAAAGTGCTAGTCCTGAAATCAGGAAGACTTGAGTTCTACTCGTGCCTCAGTACATGGGCAAGTCACTTAACCTATGTTTGCATTGGAGGTAGCTAGATTCAGTGGATAGACCACTGGGTCTATGGTCAGGAAGTTGTTGTTTTTCAGTTGTGTCTGACTCTTTGTGACCCCACGGACCATAGCATTATCTTCCATTATCTCTCAGCGTCTGTCAAAGTTCACGTTCATTGCTTCCATGACACTATCTCTCCATCACCTCCACTGCCATCCCCTTTTCCTTTTGCTTTTAGTCTTTCACAACATTAGGGTCTTTTCCGATGAGCCTGTCTTCTTATTAGGTGGCCAAAGTATTTAAATTTCAGCTTAATTATTTGTCTTTCCAGTGAATAGCCTGAATTAAGTTAGGAGTCAGGAAGACCTGAGTTCAAATTTGACCTCAGACACTCACTAACTTTGTGACCCTGGTCAAGTCATGTAACTTCTGTTTGACTCAATCCACTGGAGGAGGAAATAGCAAACCACTTCTGTATCTTTGCCAAGAAAACCCCAAATGAGGCCATGAAGAGTCAGACATGACTGAACAACTGAACAAGAAACAATATGTATGAATCTATTTACTCAATTACTGAGCCACTTTTGTGCAATTAAGTCATCATAATTACAAAGTATATTATTATCAGTATCCCCTGAGTAGTTTATAAATGTTACATTTGGTTTTTGAGTAAAATGATATTATATGTATAAAATTTGAAAAAAAGAAGAGGGGTAATTAGCCCAGTAAATGTTACTACTGGCATTCTTCAATGAATATAACTGAAGCCTATAGTCTACTATTTTTGAAGAGAACACTCTTTCAGAACTGACCAGTATTATGTCTCACAGTAGAAGAGAAAGATCAATATGGATTATTTGTCTATTACAGAATTACTGAAGTTCACATTTGGAATAGACCTCATTAGCTTTCAATGATAATGAACTTTAAAATAAGGGAAGTGATATAAAAATAAAATAAAGGCTTATTTAGAAAAGGAAAATGGATTACATTTAGAGTGTATTCACAAATGGAAATTACAAAGCATATTTATTTTTAAAATTCACTGTTGATGAAAGTGAATATGGAGTAAATAAAAAGAATTTTCAAAACCTACTATACACAATCATATGTTAGAAAAACTGAGAATTTATTTAGATCAATATATTGTACCCAAACAAAAAAAATAACTAGAATATTTAAATAAGTCAGCACATTTAATTGAACATTCAATAAATGAATTGGAAAAGAGGGAAAACAACAACAGCAACTTGGCCCAGAAGAATTCAAAAGTAAATGCTATGAAATATTCAAAGGGCATGTAATGCCTCTGTGTGTGTGTGTGTATGTATGTATATGTATATGTATATGTATATGTATATGTATATGTATATGTATATGTATATGTATAATCAGTATTCTCAACATTTTTTTAAAAAGAAGAAATCCCCAAAACTCTGTTTATGAGACAAATATGGCCTGAAAAAACAAAGTAGAAGAAATAAGGGAGGAGAAAAAGAATTATAGATTAGAATTACTAATGATTATTGGCATAAAAATTTTAAATAAAACCCCTAAACAAAAGACAATTGAGATACACTCCCCAAAATTAATCATTGTTCTGAAATTGGATTTACACATGATATATAAAGATGATTCAACATTAGAAAACAACTAATATGATTAATCATTTAAAAAATAAAAATACATAATATTAGTATGTGCACAAAAACTTCTTTGACAAAATATGGTATTCTCTCATGTAAAATAAACAAACAAAAAAACCCTTCTAATGACCTAGACATGAGCTCTGGGCTGGGACTCACTTGGGTCAGTCTCTGACATTTTATGTTTATTGTTAGAATGGAATGAAACACTTCTAGGTGATTCAACAGTTAGCAAAAAAAGATTAATTTAGCCTCAGCAGAAAATTAGTCAACAAGGCTTTGAATTGAGGACAGGATGAGTTGACGCATCTAAGTAAAGCCCCTTGACTAAGTTGATCAGAATTTTGTTGTTGCTTTTGTTATTTGTTTTCCTCCTCCTTCTCCTTGTGTGCGTGTGTGTATGTGTGTGTGTGTGTGTGTGTGTGTGTGTGTGTGTGTGTACACACATATACATGTATATTTATATGTGTGGGTGCATATGTACGGAGAGAAAGAGACAGAGAGAGAGAGAGAGAGAGAGAGAGAGAGAGAGAGAGAGAGAGAGAGAAAGGGAGAGAGAGAGAGAGAAAGTCTTCCTTTCATAACCATAAGGGAAGTTCAGAAGCTGCTCCTGGGGGCTGGTCCCACTCTGATTGAGATGAGAATGCTGACCCACTCCTTTTCTAATATGGACTAATTCATTCGCCATTAGGCAAGCCCCTGGGTGCTTTTTAATCACTGGCAAATTTCGTGCAGATAGCCAATTCAAATAGCTCAATGTAGCTCAGAAGTCTCAAACTCAAGAAATCTGCTAGCATAAGCCTCCCCAATAGATGAAACTATAGGTGTGCATCAGAGAGCTAGGTAGCAGATAGCTAGTGGATAGAATGCCAGGTCTTGAATCAGGAAGACTCATCTTCCTGAGTTGAAACCTAGTCTCAGACATTTACTAGCTGTGTGACTGTAGGAAAGTCACTTAATCCTGTTTGCCTCAGTTTCCTCATGAACTGGAGAAGGAAATAGAAAATTATTCCAGTGTCTTTGCCAAGAAAACCCCAAATAGGGTCTAAAAGAGTTGGATGTGGCTGAAAAATTAACTGAACCAAAACAACCAAATGTATTCCATGACTAGCCCATCATTTTTTACCAGACAACCGTCAGAGTTCTTAGAGTTCTGTATGATTACCTTATATTCAAGGAAACTGGTAGTGATGTCAATAGGGTGAGACTTTAGTCCCTTGAGTCAACCAAGGCTCAAGGATCTTAATACTTTTTATTTTAAAAAAATGCTGAAAGAAAAAGTCTAACTTTCATGGAAACAGGGGTTCTACCATATTCCAATCCTTGGATAAGGTCCTTAAGGTCTTCAAGAACAGGGTTCCTTAAACTTTGACCCCTTTTTGTGTTTCAGTGGCTTTATGTGTTGCATGACCTGAAGACATGAACAAAGCAAAGCAATCCTGCTTTGTGGAGACTGCATTGAAGTTGCCTGATGCTGGTAAAATCTAACATTGGCGGCATTAAAAGAGGAAGAAAGAAAATAGAATAGAAATATAGCAGACCACCAAAAAAAATAATAATAATGGAACAGCTACCTAATGGAGTAGAAGTTTATGAGTACAAAGACTAGAAGACCCAGATTTCTCTCCTCTCTTTTCCCTCATTGTTGCCAGAAAGCAAGCCATCTCCCAACAATGTTACCCTTTGGTCCTCTAAGGTCTTCTTGGGAAGGAGTTGTACAATGCCCACAGAAAGTTGTAATGTGGAGGAGTTACTCATTTCTGGATTTCAGTAAGTGATGGTCTACAGAGGGTCTGACTTTTGACACTACCCACTCTTCTGCCATTGGGCTATCACTACTCCTGAGAGCCACTCCACCATCTCTGCTGCTGGGCCTCAACTGTCAGTCAACAAACAGTTATTAAGCACTTACTAATTGCTAGGCACTATGATCAGCACTGGGGATACAAAGAAAGACAAAAGAAAGGGGTGTACTGGTTTTCAGGGAACACTAGTACATCTGGTGAGGGAGTTGTGGAGCCCTTTTTGGGGCTGCTTTCCACCTTTGGTGCCTCCAAGAAGCTTTAGTATGCACAGTGCCCATGCCTGGTAAACTGTTTTAGCAGACAGGCTAAACAAGGTTGAGGGTAACTGAGGGGTCTCAAACCCATCAGTGAGTTAGGGGGTATGCATGAAGACTTCCCCTGGCAGAATGGGTGGATGTGAAAAATTTGTTCCAATGGGACATGAAAGCAGTGGAAGCAGGGATTGTGGAGCCCTTGGAGCTTAGTCAGACATAAAATATGCCAAAGTCATCCACTGCATCCCAAGCCATCACCAGTCGTTCAGGCTTTTGTCTTGCCCTGGACTTCCATGACTCTGGTAGAGAGAGTGAGGCCCATGACTTCCAGCAACTCTGCCTCACTTAAATCCAATTTATGCTCTGGTCAAAAGGCACTGTGCTAAGCTTGAGAACATAAAAAAAAAGGCAAAAGACAGTTCCTACCTCTAGGGAGCTCACAGTCCAATGGGGAATACGACATGCAAACAACTATGTATAAATAAAATATGTATTGGATAAATTAAGCAAAATTAACAAAGGGAAAGCATTAGAATTAAGGGTGATTGGAAAAGGTTTCCCATTGAGGGTAAGATTTCATCTGGGACTTAATAACAACAATAATACTAATAATAACTAATATGCATAGAGTACCTACAATGTGCAGGCAACTGTTCTAAGCACATTACAAATATCCTATTTCATTCTTATAACAATCCTAGGAGGCACTATTATTATTATTATTCTAATTTTACATATGAGGAAATTGAGGCAAATAGAGGTTAAGGAACTTGCCCAGGATCACACAGCTAGTAAATGTCTGAGATCAGAATTGAACTCCGATCTTCCTGATTCCAGGCCCAGTGTTCTGTCCATTCTGTTACCTAGTAGCCTCTAACTGAAGGAAGCCATGGAATCCAGGAAGTGGAGGTAAAGAGCGAGAATATTCCAGGCATGGGGAACAGTCAATGAAAATCACGGAGTCTGGAGATGGATTATCTTGTTCAAGGAACAGCAGAAAGATCAATTGTCACTGGATCATAGAATACATGTTGGGGGAAAGTATAAGAAGACTGGAAAGGTTTTGGGGGACAATATTTGCAAGAAAGGTTATGAAGGGCTTTGAATTCTGAATGGAAGATTTTATATTTGATCCTAGAGGTAAAAGGGAGACACTAGAGTTTATTGAATTGGGAGTTGAGGGAAGGTGTTGTAATAGAACTGCACTTCAGGAAGAACAATTTGACAGTGAGTGGAGAATGTATGGAAATAGGGAAAGATTTATGTCAGGGCATTCACCAGGAGGCTATTGAAACTGTCTAGGCATGAGGTGTTGAAGGACTGAATCAGAGTGGCACCAGGGTCAAAGGAGAGAAGGAAGCAAGCATGAGAGATAATACAAAGATAAAATTTACTGTCCTTGACAACAGATTGGATTTGGGAGGTGAGAGAAAAGAGTCAAGGATGACACCTATATTCTCAGCCTAGATCATTGCAAAGATGGTGGTATGTTCAACATTCATAGGGAAGAAAGGAAGAGGACAGGGCTTGGGTGGAGAAAGAATGAATTCACCTTGGTAAATTTGATTTTAAATTGTTTGTGGGATATCCAGTTCAAGATGTGGAATAGGAAAATGGAAATGGTAATTGATGAGATCATAAAATGGAATGGTATAGAAGGAGTAGAGAAGAGGGCCCCAGACAGAGTACCACGGGAAACTCATGTTTAGCAGAAATGACCTGGATGATGATCCAGCAAAAGAGACTCATAATTAGCATTCAGATAAGAAGGGAGACTAGGAGAGAGTAGTATCACAAAAAACCTAGAGCAAAGAGGATAACAAGAAGAAAATAATCAACAGTGTCAAAGGCTGCAGAGAATTCAAGAAGGAAGAAATTCAGGAAAGGTCATTAGATTTGGCAATGAAAAGATCGTTAGGAATTTTGGAGAAAGAAGTTTCAGTTGGATGATGAGGTTGGAAGCCAGATTATAGAGAGGTAAAAAGAAAGTAGATGAGTGGGCTGCAGAGCACTGCTTCTGGGACCTGAGTTCCGTTGGGGCCTGCTGCCTCAATCCCCCAACTCTGGGCTGCTCCTATGCTTGATGCTTACTTTTCTAGGATAAGCTTTTCTGCTGCCTTAAAAGGGGACAATGTTGTTAGAGACCTGAGAGCACTATTGCTAACCCCGCTACTGGTACTTCCCCAACCCTCTACCCCAACCCCCATGGAAAACTTGACTTTGACCCCCCCTTATGCTGGGGTGAGCATGGCCCTTCTACGTTGTGGTAAATGTGCTCAATCCTACACCCCATTCTGGGCTTGACTCTGCCTCTTGAAGGCAAACAAATTGCTGTGGGTTTTCACTGCTATTGTATTATGGGTTATGCTATGACTGGGGCCTAACTGAACTCCTAGGCTGTGTCCAGTTACTACAGGCCAGAGCATCACTACTACCTTGTTATTTACCATAGCTGATGAGGTCAGAAACTGCCACATGGGATAGCCCAGTTAACTCCAAAGGATTCTGGCTAATCATGCTAAGGCCTCATTCAGTTCACCTTCCTGTCAAGTGTTCATATTTTTCAATATAGGAAAATTCTTCCTGCTTCCTGGGCCAACATTTTAAGATACAGGAACTCCTGACATCATAAATTACAAGGATGTCACCAAGATTAGGAATATCCAGCTCAGGATGAGATCTGGGAAAATCATATAGGGCTAGAGCTCTACAGTGTCTTTTTGCTAGAAACTCCAGAGAGAGAATCTTATTATAGTTCACATTGAATGGTTTTGAGTGAGAATGGAAACTTTTTATCCTTGTCAGTCCTCAAGAAATTCATTGTGGTGAAGTTGGCACATTTGTTCACATACCCAATTCCAGAAATGCTTCCAGGCATGAGGGAAAATTATGTGTTATCCTTTGAAGTGCTTCCCCCAATGGTTTACACCAAAGAAACACCACAAAGTACATACAACCAATTCTGGTTGCCCTCTCAAATGCCAAATTAAGAGGAAAACAGGCTCAAAGAGTTTCTTCAGTAGAGTTATTAAAAAGTCTTAAAATTCCAGGCATCTGCCTTGATTTCCATTTCTATCACTGGTGATGTCCATCATGCCACCCCTTAACTGGCTAGCAATGTATGCATATGTGTGTATGTGTATACATGATACACACACACAGAGACATATATATACATACATATATACATACATATATTTATATATAAACATATATGTGCATAGATATGTGTATATATAGAAAGTTATAGAACTGAAGACTTTTTCTTCAAGAGGCATCTTCATTTAATTACATACATATATACATACACACACATACATATATATGCATATATATAATATATATATATATATATATATATATATTTGCCTTTAATCTCCTTAAATTTAATTCTTCCTGTCTACTTTTGAAGGTAACCTGAGTTCTGAGTAAATCCCCTAGTTTAATTTAGTTGAATTTAAAGGAAGCTTACATTATAAAAAAAAAATGAAGGCCCAGGAACAATATATCAGGTGGACTAAAAGACAACGTACTACAACTGTTTTTAAGATACATTTCCTAAGTGTACAATCCATATCGAAATTGTATTTCCATACTGACTGGCCAGAGTCAGTTCATTCTTTAATTTCCCAGGGAGGAGAATTGACTCATGGTAAATTCTCCAGAGGCACTATCTCTAGAGGCAATACCAAAAGTGCCATCAGCAGTTTGAAGGCCTTTCTGGGCTCACTCACATTTCTCTGCACTACCCATCCCCATTTCAATGAGGTCCTTTTGTTCCTTCAGTGAGATCCAATCTTGTATAACTAAGTCAGTTGTTCTGTGGTGGGCCTAACCTGGGCTAATTCCCTGGTAGTTTATGTTCCTTGTTGGAACAGAATGAGACACTGGACCATCATTCAACAGCTAAAAAAACAAAACAAAAACATTAACTTAGCCAAAGTGGGATGAGGATATTAAACAAGGATGCTCTTTACATATACGTATAGCTTATTCCAATAATTAGACCTCTTTCTCCAATTTCCTATTTCTCCTTTGTATTCAGGAAACTAGGAAATGATTTTAACAGCCAAAGCTGTTAGTCCCTTAAATGAATCAGGTCTAAAGTATTGTAACAATACTTTTTAAGGAAAACCAAGCCTAACTTACATGAGGCAGGATTAAGATAGGCTCTTCCTAACCACAGAAATATTATTTTGAGTATTAAAGAAATGATATTTCTAAAATCAAATGCTAGTATCACTTGCAATGAGTCCCAGTAAGGAGAAGAGTAAAACAAAGATATCTCTTCTTTCCACTGTTATCTGACACAACTTTAGAAATGTCAGCATTATTAACAGGAGGAAAAAAGTAAAGGCATAAACATTAACAAATGGGGACAAAAAAAATTTTTGCATTTGGTACAGTGGTTTACTTTTTTAAAAATCCAGAAAATAATAAAAAAAATAAAGAGGACAATTATTATTATATTAAAATTCAACATTCCTTCATAAGAATAACAAAATCAGGAGGAAGTGATAAAGAAGAATCCATTCAAAATAATTATAGAATACATAATATGTCTGAGAGCCAACATTCCAATAGAGATTCAAGAATTAACATAAACAATTACAAAACTTACCTTATAGAAATGAAGGGAGGCAAGTTATTGAAGGATGCTCATTATTGGGTTGTACCGATACAGTAAAATGATGGTACTACTTGCATAAATTACAGGTACAATGTTATTCTAGGAATATACAGCATTAGACAAAACAATAATTTCATTGTATATATGCATAATTATGGCGGTAGGTGACCCAATCTTAATCCTTCACAAAGTTATTGAAGTGCAATGGTATTGACTTCAAAAAAATAGATGTCAGAAGAGAGATTGTACCTGAAAATATAGATTTTGGAGTCTGTTGAATAGAAATGACACTTTATTCAATAACTTCTAAGCAGATTACACATAACATAGAGTGAACCAGTATTATATACAAATAATGACACTACTCTCTTGAAAAAAATAAACACATTTTTAAGGTTCTCTACTTCATACTTGAATGATCCATGATTTCACTGGCAGGATACCTCATCTAATAATGCAAATCACATTGCTTGTGTACCCTGGTATGTAACTTAATTAATTACTTTGGCTAAAAGAAAACCATCACCACATTCTGTTGATAATCTTACCTGAACTTACCTAGGCTGGATTTCAGATGACATAGACTCAAAATATGCTCAACATATACTCAGTCACTAGGACTTCAAGCACTTTAATCTCATTAGGACCAAACAGACTCATGCAATCTGGAATAGCCTTTGAAAACCCAGGGTCAACACCACTTTAGGATGAGGCAGGAGACGTACTTTGTTGGAGGTATGATTCCACACAAATGAATAGTTCCATATACATGTATTTTAAGCATTTGTTTTTAAAAGCAAGTTTCTGCTTGTTGGGTCTTCTCCCAGTCTCTGTTCTAATTCAGTTCAGTTCACTTGTGATTACTATATGCAATTATTTTTTTAAAAACAATTTCTTACTAAATCCCATAAGGTAGTGATTAAAACTTGAAAGCTTTGAAATAATAAAAAAAAAACTAAAAGAAAATTTAAAAAAAGTTTCATCAAGCTGCTTTGGGCTCTTGTTGTCTCTCTTTCTACTCCCTACTCCCCATGCTAGTTCTCCCAGTGGACCCATTTCTTCTCAAGTGCATGAAGCACATTTCCTATTATTCCCTTCAGTCTTTTTTTTTAAGGAAAACCTCATTTCAAATTGATTTATTTTCAAGAATTCAAGATACAGATTTTAAGACAACTTAGAAATGCTTCTTTGTCCCTAACTTCTACTCACTTGTGGTTAGCCCTAATGCATGTGGAAGAACCTCTATTATCATACCAATATCTCTTTCAATTTCAAGTTTTCACTTCACTAGACCCTTTAAAAATTTGCAGGATGCTGGCCTGAAGCTGCCAGTTATATTTAACAGTAATAAAAATGGGGTCCCATTCATTTGTCTTATTTGATTTTCAAGATTGCCACAGGATAAAAGGGCAGTCAAAGCATCAATTAAGCCAAACAAACAAAAAAAAATGAGTAACTATTTAACAGAAATCTAATCAAATTTATATTTACAAATTCAGCCTTTAAAATGTTCAAAGTTGGGGAAATATGTTTAAATGATGGGTATTACAAAATTGAGTTAAGCAAATTGGCATTTTGCCAAATTGAATCATTCTCTTAGGAATGCCTTTATCTCCCTAAAGGGTTGGGAATAGAGTATAAGCCAGGGGTGGAATCTTGGATACAGAGATAATTATCCCTGTACAGTGTCAGTATAATAGGGGCTATCATAGCATCATAGAACTAGAATGGTAAGGGGCCTTACTTGTGACCAGTAAAATAAAAATGATGACACTGCTTCCATCAGTTATAGATTTTGTGTTATTCCGGAGCTGTACAGCACTATACAAAACAATAATTTCATTGCATGTTTCCTATGGTGGTAGTTGACTTGACTCAGTTTTAATCCTTCACAGCGATTTGCCCAGGTTCACACAGTTAGTTATATGAGACTGGATTTCAACTCAGATCTTTTTGATTCAGGCTTAGTGACGTATACAATATTGTACCACCTAGCTGAGTTCATTAGAATGTAAGCACGTAGGTCAGGAACATTTTTTTGCATTTTCTTTCATATTCTCAACAATTATTCCAGTGCCTGGAACATTGTAAACCCTTAATAAATTCTTAAGAATGTGAAATAAAATGAAACCAAACAAGTGATGTTGCAAGCGATATTGAAATTATGAAATCAATTGATCACTATCATCTGTCCATCTATTTATATCACCTTTCTAACATCTCACTTCTTCTCTGTCTCTCTCTCCATGCACATACATACATACATACATACATATATATATATATATATATATATATACATATATACATATATATATACATACACACACATTATGTGTATACGCACATATCTACTATATTTTCTCTTTGTATCTCTCCATCATCTATCTCTCTATTTCACTACCTCTCTATCTCACTATCTCTCTATCTGTCTGTCTGCTTGTCCACCCAGCTACCTTATCTATCTTCCAAACTTGCTTTGTTTCCTATCCTTAAAGATGGATGCTCATGGACACTGGACCTCTATCTCCACAATGATATTTATTCCCTTCCAGACATGTAGTTATTTTATTTCATAGGTTGAAAGGGTGACTATATCCTTGGGGAAGTCCAAGTTTCCCCAATATACAAATCAACTTGAAAATAGTTAATTGTGTAAAACTAGTGGATTGGTATAACATTTCCTACATGTTTTGGCTACAAATCTGGAAGAATAACTTCCTTAGCAATTATTTGTATTCTGTTCTTAATTTTTGTAAACTAAGCTTTAGCACATTAAGAAACATGTAGGCATACTTCCCAATTAGACCACAACACTTATTAGGGGTTCATATTGTGTTTTATTGAATTTCATTTTATGGTTTATACTTAAGGGACTGGAAAACTACAGTAGAGAGATTAGGACTGGATTTCAGCTAGTTCTAGCCACTACAAATAAAGTAAACCTTTTATTTATTTTATTTGAATGGGTTTTTATGTAAAAGACATAGAGACATTTATATAGTTTAACAAAATGGTGGATAGCAGAAGATCCTGCTGCAGTCTACTATTTTCTTTTACCCTAAGGTCGGAACCATTGCTATTAGAAGCTTATTTAAACCCAAGACAAAAAAGGAAGTAGATACAGGGGATGAGGGCAGGTGACAATTAGCTTACAGTGACTGCTTTTAAAATAACTGGTAACAAACTAGGTACCCATTCATTACATAATAGACAAACTGTGGTACATGAAGGTAATGGGAAATTACTGTGCCATAAGAAATGATGAATATGATGAATTCAAAGAAGCATAGGAAGACATATGAACTAATGTGATATGAAGTAAGCAGAACCATGAAAACAATATATACAATTACTAAAATAATATAAACAGAACAATAAAACAAAAGCAAATGCTACATAATTGTAATTACCAAACTGGGCCTTGAAGAAGACATGAGAAGTTGTAACTTCCTCCTTTCACTGAAGAGGTGGGTGACAATGTTTGAGGAATATTGAATATTATATTGTCAGCTTTCATTGATTTGTTGGTTAATTTTGCTCCACAATTTGCTTTTTCCTCTTTCTTTTTAAAATGTTTGTTATAAGGGTTGGCTCACTGAGCAAGGAAAGGGATTGGATGTATTCAGAAATTAATATGATATAAAAACAAAAGGCATCAAAGGATAATACATTCATTTCTATATAAAGATATATTATGACTATTGGGAAACTAGAAGTCACATTTCTCGAATACTTTTTTTTTAATTTAAAAGATATTTTATGTTTTACATGATTGCACATGTATAACCTATATTGGATTGCTTACCATCTCAGGGAGGGGGGAGGACAAGGGAGGGATGTTTAAATGTTTAAAATTGTTTTAACATATGACTGGGGCAAATTTGTGTGTGTGTGTGTGTGTGTGTGTGTGTGTGTGTGTGTGTGTGCGCGTGCCAAGTATTTTATTTACATTATCCTATTTGTAGAAGGTAGCCTTGTGGTAGCTAGATGGTGCAGTGGTTAGAACTAGGCCTGGAGTCAGGAAGAGGCTCATTTGCTTGAGTTCAAGACTAGCCTCAGACACTTACTACCTGTGTAACCCTGGGCAAGTCATTCAACCCTATTTGCCTCATTTTCTTCATCTGTAAAATGAGTTGGAGAAGGAAATGGCAAACTGCTTCAATATTTTTGCCAAGAAAACCCCAAATGGGGTCATGAAGAGTCAAACACAACTGAAATATTACTGAAAAAAAGCCTTGTGAGTCCAACCATCATTTCCCACATTTTATAGATGAGGAAATTGAGTCTCAGAGAGTTTAAGTAATTTTTCTTACAGTCACACAGCTATAACTGGCAGAATTTAGGGCCTGAATTCAGGTCTTTTGACCTCAAGTCATTTTTTTTTTACTTTATTAAAATAATTATAGATAATAGGTAAAATGAGTTGATATGGATTATTAATGAAGAATTTTTATGATTTATGTATTTTATGCTATATTCTAAACAAGCTAGATTACTAGCTCTTCTCTCAACTCAATATTCCACCCCTACTCTTCTTTGTACCTTTGTGCATTCATATCTTCCTATCGTATTCCCTCAGAATCTTTTTTCTGACAGAATCCATGTCCTGTGAGGATCATTTCAAGGACCTGGAGATGTTCAGCCTAGCCCCAGACAATAGAAGATTTGGGGAGAATATGATAGCTCTCTTCAAGTACCTGAAGGACTTTCATGTAAACAGAGAAATTCACTTGTCCTATTTGGCCTTTGAGCACAAAATTAGGAGGAATGGGTGGAAGCTTCAAAAGAAAGCATTAATCTTGATGTCAGGGGAAAAAAAATCTTAAAAATTAGCACCATCCAAAAAGGAAATGGGCTGTCTCAAGAAGGAGTTGAAGTGCCTTCACTGGAGATCTTCAAGCAGAGTTTGGATAACCACGTTGGGTACTCCATATTTGCAATTTCTTTCAAATATGATCTGGTCTAGATAGTACCAAGGTCCTGTCCACCTCTCACATTTTGCCACAATTACTATCCTTCAAGGCTCAGATTAGATGTCATTCCTTCCATAAAGAATTCTTTGATCTAAAGTTAAGTATTTTTCTCTTTCCTGATATTACCTTATATTTGCCAATAGTTATTTGACAAGTTGTCTCTTTTAGATAAAAATTAAACTTTCTGAGATCAAAAACTATTTTATTTCTGTCTTTGGACCTACTAGAATTCCTAGCACAAAATAAATGCTTAATAACAGTTCATTAACTTGAATTGAATCTCAGAAAAATGAAGCTCTGGAAGTTCTAAGTTCTTACCTACCAAGCTGGAATAACTTTGAGTAAAGTGAGGATTTTCTTGTTGGTGGCCTGAGGATTAGCCTCCAGAGTGAGATTAGCCAGTCTCAGAATGGCTCATTACCAGGAAGCTTTCATCTAAGCAAGGAGTTTTACAGTAATCATATCTCACAAAATGTGGAAGGCTTGCTATTCATATTGGTAGAGGGAATGTCACACTTAAAAAGAAATCATGGATCTTTGGATGTATTGGATGTATTTGGATGTATTGGAATATTGAAGAGAGAGAGAGAGAGAGAGAGAGAGAGAGAGAGAGAGAGAGAGAAGATTGTGTATATGTATATATATATGCGTGTGTCTGTGTGTGCATGTATGTACACATATAAATAGATATATATAAATATATGTGTGTGTATATATATATATATATATATATATATATAAAATCTCCTGTGGTACATATTATATTTCGTCACATTACCTCATTTGGTCTAAAAAAAGAAAGCGGGGAGCCAAGACTGCAAAGTAAAAGCAATGACTTGCTTGAGCTCTCCCCTAAACCCTTCCAGATACCTGTAAAAAATGTCTCTAAACAAATTCCAGAGCATCAGAACCCACAAAAAGACAGAGTGAAACAACTTTCCAGCCCAAGACAGCCTGGATGGTTGATAGGAAAGGTCTGTTGCACCTGGATGGGAGAAGAGTGCCGTTCAGCCTGGGCTGTACAGGCAAAGGCAGGGCAAAACTTGAAGTAGGCCTCAGGGGACTGAATCACAAGCAGCTGTGGCAGTTTCCATACTTCCCAACCCACAAATGACAAAGACAACTTAGAAGGTCAGTGGAAAAGGTCTTTGGGATCTGGGTAAAAGAGGAGTGGGGTCCAGCCCTGTCCCTAGCACAGCCCCAGCGCGATGTCTGCTTCCAGAGTTCTTGGCCCACAGACTGAGAGGGATTGAGTGGCTTATCAGAGGGGGATTGCAGGGATGTCTTTGCTGGCATTGAGGCAGCTTTCTCTTGCTTTGCCTGTGCTTGGATCTGGGTCACAGTTCTGGGTGGTGGTCCTAGGGCAAGGAGGAGCCCTGTCATGGTGGAGCTCCTGGTGATGCTGAAGAGAAAATACTCCTCACAGTTCCAAGGCAGAAAAGAGTGCTTATGGTCACTCATAGAGCAGAGCACAGTCCAGGAAAGAAGTAAACACCTTGCCTTTGATCATATCACCTTGAAAGAACTGAAAATTTACAGATCCCTAAAAGTATCTCTGAAAAAAGCTGCACAAAACCCCTGCAGCTTGGGATACTGCTCCCTTCACACTGGAAGCAGAGACCTACCTTAAGAAAGAGTTAAAAAGTCAAGTAATTGGCTGGCAACATGAACAAACAGAGAAACAAAAAACTCAGACCATAGAATCTTACTTTGATGACAAAGAAGATCAAAACATACAATGAGAAGAAGACAATAAAATCAAAGCTCCTACATTCAAAGCCTCTAAGAAAAATATGAATTGGTCTCAGGCCATGGAAGAGCTCAAAAAGGATTTTGAAAAACAAGTATGAGAAGCAGTAGAAAAATTGGGCAGAGAAATGAGGGTGATGCAAGAAAATCATGAAAAATGAGTCAACAGCTTGCTAATGGAGACTCCAACGAATACTGAAGAACATAACACTTTAAAAAATAGACTAACTCAAATTACAAAAGAGGTTCAGAAATCCACTGAGGAGAAAAATGCCTTAAAAAGTAGAATTGACCAAATGGAAAAGGAGATCCAAAAGCTGACTGAAGAAAATACTTTCTTAAAAATTAGAATGGAGCAAATGGAAGCTCATGACTTCATGAGTAATCAAGAAACAATAAAATCAAAACCAAAAGAATGACAAATTAGAAAACAATGTGAAATATCTCATTGGAAAAACAACTGACCTGGAAAATAGATCCAGGAGAGAGAATTTAAAAATTATTGAACTGTCTGAAAGCCATGATCAAAAAAGGAGTCTAGACATCATCTTTCAAGAAATTATCAATGAAAACTGCCCTGTTATTCTAGGATCAAAGAGTAAAATAGAAATTGAAAGAATGCACTGATCACCTCCTGAAGGAAATTCCAAAAGCAAAACTACTATCAATATTATAGTCAAATTCTAGAGTTCCCAGGTCAAGGAGAAAATATTGCAAGCAGCCAGAAAGAAACAATAATTCAAGTATTGTGGAAACATAATCAGGATTAAGACAAGATCAAGGGACTGAGGGTTTGGAATATCATATTCCAGAGGTCAAAGGACCTAGGATTAAAGCCAAGAATCACCCACCCAGCAAAACGGAGTATAATCAATGTGGAGAAAAATAGGTATTCAATGAAGTAGAGGACTTTCAAGCATTCTTGATGAAAAGACCGGAATTGAATAGAAAATTTGACTTTCAAATACAAGACTCAAGAGAAGCATGAAAAAGTAAACAGGAAAGAGAAATCATAAGGGACTTATTAAAATTGAACTGTTTACATTCCTACAAGGAAAGATGATATTTGTAACTCATGAATCCTTTGTCAGTATGCATATATATTAGACAGAGGGCACAGGATGAGTTGAATACAAAGAGATGATATCTAAAAAATTAAATTAAGGGGTAAGAGGGAGGCGTAGAATCGGGTAAATTATCTCACATGAAAGAGGCAAGAGAAAGCTTTTACAGTAGAAGGAAAGAGGGGGGAGGTGAAAGGGAAAGAGTGAATCTTACTCTCATTGGGTTTTGCCTAAGGAAGGAATAATATACACACTCAATTTGGTATGGAAATCTATCTTACCCTACAGGAAAATATGGGGAAAGGAATAAGAGAACTGGAGAGTGATAGAAGAGAGAGCAAATTGGGGGAGTGGTTAATCAAAAGCAACCCCTTTTAAGGAGGGAAAGGGTCAAAGGAGAGAATTAAAAAAAGAGGGGGGTGGGATAGGACGGAGGGAAATATAGTTAGTCTTTTACAACATGACTATGATGGAAGTGTTTTGTATGACTGCCCATGTATAACCTATATAGAATTTATTGCCTCCTCAATGAGGGTGTGTCGGGAGGAAGGAAGGGAGAGAATTTGGAGCTCAAAGTTTTAAAAATGAATGTTAAAAATTGTTTGTCCATGTAACTGGGAAATAAGATATACAGACAAAGTGGTGTAGAAATCTATCCTGCCCTATAGGAAAATAGAAAGGGAAGGGGATAAGAGAAGTGGGGAGTGGTGATAGAAGGGAGAGAAGATTGGGGGAAGGGATATTCAGAATGCACACCATCTTGGGGTAGGGGTAAGGGAGAGACAGGGAGAAAATCTGGAACTCAAAATCTTGTGGAAGTGAATGTTGAAAACTAAAAATAAATAAATTAATAAAAAAAGAAAAAAATGTGTGAGAACTTTGAATTTTCACATGCAAATAAATCAAAGTAAGCCTGAATTTACTAAATATGATTCAGAGATTAGAGCATGAAGTACCCTTTCCCATTATGCTTTTTCTTTACTGTCAGCTCTCTACTTTTATAATGTCTTTTTTGGGTGACTTTGCCTCATGAGTCACAAAAAAAGAAAGAAAAGAAATTAAGGCTACTCTCTGCCTATCCCTCTTCCTCACTTCTCATTTCACATCTTCCAAAATCATTCCCTGATAAAGTGGTAAACTTCTTTCACAAGTCCAGCACACCTAGATATACCTATCAGGGGTGAAGAACCTAAAGCCTGGAGGTCACATGTGGCCTTCTAGGTTCTTGGGTGTGGCCCTTTGACTGAGTCCAAGTTTTACAGAACAAATTCTTTTATTAAGGAAATTTGTTATGTGAATTTTGAAGATATATAGATATGTGTGTGTGTGTGTGTGTGTGTGTGTGTATGTAGGTGTAGATGTAGATGTAGATGTAGATGTAGATGTAGATGTAGATGTAGATGTAGATGTAGATGTAGATGTAGATGTGTGTATGTATGTAACTGTCTACTACCTCTCAATTAAATGCACCATCTGTACTCTTCTCAACCTTCTGCAATCTGGCTTCTGACTCCAGAAGCTCAACTGAAATTGCTTTTTCCAAAGGTGCTAGTGATCTCTTAATTGCCGATATAGTCTTACTTTCTCAGTCTTCATCCTCCTTGTTTTTCCTGCATTGCTTTTTTGTTCTTGTTTTCCTGCTTATTTTAGTCTCCTTCATTTATGTTGTGTCTACTCACTGTAGATATACCCTAATGGTCTGCCTTGGGGCCTCTTTATATTTATTTTCTCTCATTTTCTCTCATGGCATCTGATCTTATTCATTTTTATCTCTATGCAGGTTATTCTCTGATCCATATATGCAGACCTAATCTCTCACCTGAATTCTAGTTCCACATTTAAAGATTTGGAATTTCAAATCAGATGTTTCACAGTCATCTCAAACACATGTTCAAAATAGAATTCATTATTTTTCTGTAACACCCTATATCTCTTAACTATTATGAACTATTATTTCAGGGTACTACCACCCTCCCAGTCAATCAGGTTCAGAGCCACTATGTCATCCTCACTTATCACTCTCACTCACCTCACATATACAATCACCTGCCAACTTTATAGCATTACACATATATACCCCCTTCTGTCCACTCATGCAGCCAAAATTAAAGTCAGACTTTCATTACCTCTCACTTGACCTACTATAATAACTTTCTAATTGTTCTTCCTATATCCCACATACACATGCACACACACACACACACACACACACACACATAATAAAGTTATATATAACATGCATATTTAAGATATATATGTCATATAGATATTATATATGAACCTATATATTTATATAAATATAACATCTATAATAAAGTTTCATGAATGTATTGATTATTTTGCATAGCATTAGATAAGAGAGTAAAAAAATCCTAATTTTGAAAGGGAGTTTGCAATTGGGTATTATTTTAGAGACATGTTGGAGTCTGTGGAATTTAAGGGGTTCAGGGTATAACTTCTTAAAACATTCACTTCCCATGAATCTTTGAGGTTCATCTTTGATCTATTGTTAGCTCCGATGTGGTTTATTTTCTGTCCTACTCCTTTTGCTCAGGAACACATGGATGTGTGTGGTCAGAAATAAGAAGCCACTTTTAGATCCTTTGCAAGAGAACATCATGCTTCATTTTCTTTCCTTTTACTTTATTTAAAGAAGAGATCACCGGGTTGTATAAATCAAATATCATTGCAATTTTATTTTTTGTTTTCCAGTTTTCTGAAAGACACCGTTTAATCTTCACATCACAAAGCTGACCTGTATTGAGAAAAAAAATAATATCAATATGCTTTTAATATTTAAAAACAAAATAAACATCTTACTCCTCTAAAAGCACCTTAGCAACAAGCTTCTAGGGATTATCTTGTTATGAAGAGACTGTAAGGCTTAAATGTAATATCCAAAGCAGATGAAGTAGTCTTCCTTCAATTCTTTAGCAGAATAATTGAAAGCAGTTAGTAAACTAGGTACTAGTGTTTGGAATGTTGTTTTAAGGGATCTTTCATATTAAAATAAATCAAATGAATAATAAGGCAACTAAGTGGTATGATGCATAGGGCACTGGGCTTGGAATCAGGTAGACTCATCTTCCTGAGTTCAGATCTCTCCTCAGATACTTACTAATTGTGTGACCCTGGGCACTTAAGCCTATTTGCCTCAGTTTCCTCATCTATAAGAGGAGCTAGAGAAGGAAATGTCACACCACTCCAGTATCTTTGCAAAGGAAACCCAAGAAATGGGGTCACAAAAAAGTTGGACATGATGGAAAATGACTGAACAACAACATAATAGAAATATACTTGGTTAAAACTGATCACTTACGGAAAATGAATTTCTTTTTGCTGATACTTTTTTCATTGAAGAATGACTTATTTTATGAATTATTAAGAATGTAAGTCAAGCATCAAGAATTCGTAAGCAGTTAATATGGGACATATTAGAAACTTTAAGAAGCAAATATAGGACATTAAAAGTAGTTAAATGCTCAAAATATAGACTGTACTATTCATATCAATATTTAAAGATTTGAAAATTAATGTTTTTATTAGAACAAAAAGGATTTTGTATGTTAATGAAGAAAATATTTTAAAATCCTTAATTTCAATTTTGTCTCCTTTTTAATGTCTACTTTTGCATGTCCTTCATAATGCAACATATTACTGCAATGTTATGTTTATGTAAGGTACAAATAAACAAAACATTTAGTTGATATGCACAATGAAAACAGTTTGTCCAGTGACTAATTTTGGTAAACTTGGCTCTTCTCAGCAATGCAAGTATGTAAGACAGCTCCAAAAGACTCATAATGGAAAATGCTATCCACATCCAGAAAAAGAACTATAGAGTCTGAATGCAGATCAAAGCATGCTATTTGGTCTTTTTGTTGTTGTTGCTGTTGTTTTGTTTTGTTTTTTCTTTCTCATGGTTCCTCCCATTGATTCTAATTCTTCTTTACAACATGACTAATGTGAAAATGTGTTTAATATGAATATATACAGAGAGCCTGTATCAGATTGCACACCATCCTGGTGAGGGGGAGGAAATTTAAAACTCAAAATCTTATAGAAGTGAATGTTGAAAACTAAAAGTAAATAAAATAATTTTAAATAAATAACATTATGTAAATGCTAGCTCAGATGAAGAAATTAAAAGCATCTATAGTCATATGAAAAATGCTCTAAATCTAAATTATTGATTAGAGAAATGCAAATCAAAACAACTCTGAGGTACCACATCACACCTATCAGATTGGCCAACATGACAGAACAGGAAAATGATAAATGTTGTAGAGGATGTGGGAAAATTGGAACACTAATACATTGTTGGTGGAGTTGTGAAATGATGCAACCATTTTGGAGAACAATTTGGAGCTATGCCCAAAGGGCTACAAAAATGTGCATACCCTTTGATCCAGCAATAGCACTTTCTCAGGCCATATCCCAAAGAGATCATACAAATGGGAAAAGGACCCACATGTACAAAAATATTCATAGCAGCTCTTTTTGTGGTGGCAAAGAACTGGAAATTGAGAGGATGCCCATCAACTGGGGAATGGCTGAGCAAGTTGTGGTATATAAATGTAATGGAATACTATTGTGCTATAAGAAATGATGAACAGGCTGACTTCAGAAAAACCTGGAAAGACCTATATGGTCTGATGCTGAGTGAAGTGAGCAGAACCAAGAGGACTTTGTACACAATAACAGCCACATTATGCGATGACTAATATTGTTAAACTGAACCCTTCTCAGCATTACAAGGATCTAAGACATCTCCAGAGGCCTCGGGATAGAAAATGCTGTCGATGTACAAAGAAAAAACTATGGAAGTCAAATCGCTAACACTTATTTTTACCTTCTGTTGAGTTTTGTTTCCTCTTTCTGATGGTTTCTCCTATTGGTTTGAATTTTTATTTACAACTTCACTAATGTGAAAATATGTTAAATAGGAATGTAAATGTAAAGCTTATATCAGATTGTGTGCCGTTTTGGGGAGGGTGGGGGGGAGGAAGGGGGAGAAAATTTTCAACTCAAAAGAATATGGAAGTGATTGTTGATAAATCAATAAATTAATAAAATTGGGGGGGAAAAAGAAAAAAAGGGAAAAAAATGTTTTGTTCTATACTTTTCAATTTGTGACTTCCTGTTCTGTAAATTACTGAGTTTCTATTCAGGTTAAATTCTAGAGGAATATAGAAGCTGATCCTTGAACATTTTCTCCAAAATATTATTTACAGCAATGGTCTATAATATTTAGCACAGTTTCATGGGCATATGGAAGCTTATTAAGTGTAAAACTTGGTTCTTCCTGCATACACAAGCAAGAAGGGTAGAAGGTCAGGTGGGATCGCCTTGCCTTACCTAAGTTCACGATCTAGAAATGAAGGGAAAGGGACAAACATTTATTGAGCACTTATAATGTGTCAATCAGTGTGCTAAGAATATTACAAATACCTTATTTGATACTTGTACCACCCTGTGAGGTAAGTGCTATTATTTCCCCAATTTTACAATTGAGGAATCTGAAGCATATGGTGGTTAAGTGATTTGCCCAGGGTCGTGTAAAATATGTGAGATCAAATTTGAACTCAGATCTTTCTGACTCCATACCCACAGCTGCATAGTAACAAAATTTCACAGAGGATCTGTGTACCTAGACCATGAAGTTCAGAAAGAGGATGGAAGAGCTCAAAGTCATTCTGAAACATTATACTATGAGACATATTGTAGAGCTCATGGTTACTATTTAAAAATACACCACCAAGAAAATAACTGCAGCCTATGAATGAATAGCTATTGCCAAAGATGAAGAGATAAAGAAATTCTACAAAGAATTTGTTAAGATCCTGCAAATCAAAATAATATATATAGTGACATTTGGTGACTTCAGTACAAGGTGAATGTTAGAGAACAGTGAAAAAATTCTTTTGGAAAATAGAGTTCAAGGATAAGGAATGAGACAAAGCAAAGGCTTTAAAACTACACATTTTCATATACGAATCTTTTTTTCAGAAATGAATTACAAGGCATTGAATATGGAAGAAACTATCTACAGCATGAAACCAATTATCCTTTAACAAGCAGGAAATTACTTGTTAGTCATTTAAGAGTTATTTTTTAAAATCAGTTTTCTATACATAGTCAGACCACGAATTTTTTTTAAAAAAACAGACTGAAGATAAAAACTTATACAAAACTACAAAAAGATAAAAAATAAGAAAAATGAAGGTGGATAATTAAAACTCCAAAGCTACTTATTTAAACAAGTTATTAGTGCTGAATATGTATAGAGTAAAGGATGAGAATCATAGCAAGTTTTGTTTTTTAGAAGTTTCATAGAATTTTACATTTAGGGCTGGAAGGGACTTTTGAAGACGTCTTTTCCTATCCATATACATACACACACACACACACATACATATACACACACACACATACATATATGTGTGTGTATGTATATTTATATATATATATGTATATGTATATTTTATATATAATACACACATACATATGCACATACATACATATATAATACATCTATATACATACACATACGTGTGGGTGTGTGTATATGAGCGTATTGAAGCACAGAGTAGTTCAATGACTTGCCCAAGATCATGAAAATAGTAAATAACAGAGGAAGAATTTGACTAAGTTTTTCCTACCTCCAGGTCTAGCACTGTTTCCAATGTACCACATTGTTTCCCAAACAGTGCTTGTAAAGAAGAGACCAAAGAAACTTTGAAAACATGTCTGTAGACATTGCTCAATCTACTTGTCATGTAGAGAGAAAAGGCAGGCAAGGGAAACATAGTTTAGAATATAAAATGAATTTGTAAACATTATAGAATGGAATGGTAGGAGATTATGGGCAATATCACCTCTAAAAGAAGTGAAAAGCAGTGGAAGGAAAAAAAAATTGAGTGACCCAACAAAATTATCATTTCAAGAGAGCTTAGGATAAAACTGCAAGGAGAACAAATAGGTGAAAAGAGAAAAAAAAAGATCTGAAAAGAATAATGTAGTAAACTCTTTGCATTATCAAGCTCTTTGTAGTCACCACATTTGAATTCTCACCTCTCAATGCTAGATGGGGTGCTAGAGTAAATATAAATGTCACTTAAGAAATAGGAACAAGAGATGAATTAAAACAGAATTAGAAATAGAACAGGTATTAGAGAAAAGGTCCAGTTGAAGGTGAACTAATTTTGAAGGCATTAAAAGATAGAGCCTCAAGGTATCTGAAGAAAGAGAAAATACATACCAAAGAGTTAAAAAAAATACCCTGAAGCTTTATTATTAACCAAAAAAATGAAGACTGTGAAAATCAACAAAATCAATAAAATCCCATAAGAATATTTTTCAATTGAGGCAACCATTGATGAGGTCAAAAGGAAAAAGATGGACATTAACAAGTCATATTCCAGAGCAGATAATTGACTGAAAAGTATGGAAGAAGCAAAATCTCATTGTAATTATTTTTGTTAGCTACTAAAAATCCCATTACATGTAGCAGACCAAAACAATACCACAAAGACTTTACAAAGTGTCTCTCACAGGAGAGACAATTATCAAAATATGTCAAAATTGTATAAGATTCTTTGAACAGAACAAAAGTAGGGAAATAAGAAACACCATGATTGATGCCTCTCTCATGACTGATATCAAGTGCTATGTAAAACAGGGAAATATGTGCTCACCAACGATTTTTATTACCTTCATAGAGGGAATGAAACACAGGGTCCAAGTTAAAGAGGTATCCCCCATAGTTGGTGAAGTTGTCTTGATAATACTCTGTCTGCATGATTTATTAATGATTGAATTAAGTCCTATATTGTTGCAGAGTTTCTTAAGTAAAATTAATAATCATTTCAAATATTTTGGCCTAACTATCCACATAAAAAAAATTCAATTGATAAAAAAATCTCTATAATACACAGTTAAAAAGAGAACCTATAAAGCTAGTCCCTGACTAGTGTGAATAATGAATCTTTTGAAGTAGTCACATGAATTCAAAATCACACTACTCAAAATTATAATTGTGTAAAGCATGTTGTGTGGTATCAACTGAATGGAAATATACAATGGGAATTTGAATAATGCAACCACTTCATTATTCACATGAATTGGGACCTAACTGTACATGCAAATATATACCCTCATCAGTGATATAAAAGCCATATAAAAGTTATTATAGAATGAAACATATTACATGAAATCATTCACTAAAACATCATTATTTATATATTTTTGCTTTGGGTGTTATTAAATAAGTTGTGTACATTGCTCTGGCCACAAGCCAAAATTTTGTGCATTCATTATTAACACTGTGGAGGGTTGGAATAGATATATGAGTTCATTGATTTAAGGAACTCCCAGTAAGGAAACTTCCCCTACTAATGCAGATAGGAATCTTTTCTGTAACTTAAAAGTCTTAAAGACTTGCAAAAGTTACTGGGAAGTCAAGTGATTGCCCAAGGTCACAGTTAGTATATATCTGAAGCTAGACTTGAAGTCAGTGTTTCCTGACTCTGAGGCCAACTTTTTACATATCACACCGTATTGACTTTAACCCTGTGTGAGGAAACTGAGGTTTAGAGATATTAAGTGACTTATGCATATTAATTGTAGGAGGTAGTACTTAAAACCACCTTTTCTGATTTGTTGTCTCTTATTGCTTCTACTCACACTTGATAGAGAGTTCAAGGACATTGAATTCAAGGAGCTCTACAGGAAGTAGAATAACTCTTAGTCCTCAAGTGCAATTTTTTTTTCTCCCAGTATTCATGAGTTTGTGAGCTTCTAGTTAAGCAGGGAAAGACATAGGGGAATTAAGGGACATTAGTTTTCTTTTTTGAGTTCTGAACACTTCTTGCCTACTACTGTCTTATACATTCAGGTTCAACTGGAAATTGGTTTTAGTTAGAATGAGTGTTTCTTTTCTTCTATTTTTGTTTAGTATTTTATTTTTCCCCTGTTACATGTAAAAAACAATTTTTAACATTCATTTTTAAAACTTTGAGATCCAAATTCTCTCCTTTCTTCCTTCCCCATTCCTCCCTCCCTCTCACTGAAAAAGCAAGCAATTCTATATAGATTATATATGTATAGTCATGCAAAACATTTCTGTATTAGTCATCTTGTGAAAGAAAACATAGACACACACACACACAAAAAAAAAAAAACTCAAGAAAAAAGGATTGAAACATTGTGCTTCAATCTGTAGTCAGACACCCTCAGTTCTTTCTCTGGGGATGGATAGTGTTTTTCATAAGTCCTTCAGAGTTGTTCTGGATTTTTGTATTGTTGAGAATAGCTAAGTCATTCAGCTCATCATCTTATAATATTGCTGCTACTTTGTACTAAGTACTGTACTTTGTGCACAATACATTTCACTTTGCATCAGCTCATGTTAAATCTTTCCAGGTTTTTCTGACAGCATCCCGCTCATCATTTCTTATAGTACAATTGTATTTCATCATAATTGCATACTACAACTTGTTCAGCCATTCCCCAATTGATGAGCATCTCCTCAACTTCTAATTCTTTATCCCTAGAAAGGAGCTGATATTAATATTTTTGTACATATAGGTCCTTTTCCTTTTTGTTTTCCATCTCTTTTAGGATACAGAGATAATAGTGGTATTGCTAGGTCAAAAGGGATGCATGGTTTTATAGCCCTTTGGGCATAGTTCCAAATTGCTCTACAGAATGGTTGAATCAGTTCACAACTTCAACAGCTTATTAATGTCTCATCTTTCCCATATCCCCTCCAGCATTTGTCATTTACCTTTTCTGTCCTATTAACCAATTTAATAAATATGAGGTAGCACCTCAGAATTGTTTTAATTTGCTCTTCTCCAATCAATACTGAGTTACAGTTTTTTTTTCTTATGGCTATAGATAGTTTTGATTGCTTCATCTGAAAACCGTTTATATCCTTCGATTGTTTATCAATTGGGGAATGCCTCTTATTTTTATAAATTTATCTCAGTTCTCATATGTTTGAGAAATGAGGCCTTTATCAGACAAATTTGCTTCAAAATTTTCTTTCACAGTTACTATTGCTAACTGTGTTTCCCTCCATCCTGTTCTCTCCTTGTTTATTCTATTTTCTCTCCTTTAACCCTGTCACTTTTCAAAAGTGTTTTGCTTCTGACTACCCTCTCCCCCAATCTGCCCTCCTTTCTTTCACCCCCTCCCTTTCTGTTATCCCCTTACCCTCCTACTTTCCTGCAGGGAGAAATAGATTTCTATAACCAAGTGAGTGTGCATATTACTCCCTTTCTGAGCCAGTTCTGATGAGAGTAAGGTCCATTCACTCATACTTCACTCCCCCCCTTCCCCTCCACTTTAAAAGCTTTTTCTTACCACTTTTGTTTCACATAATTTACCCCATTCTACCTCTCCCTTTCTCTTTCTCCCAAGAAATTTTTCTCTCACCCCTTAATTTCATTTTTTAGATATCATCCCTTCATATTCAACTGACTCCTGTACCTTCTGCCTATATATTCCTTCTAACTATCCTAATAATGAGAGAAGTCTTACGAGTTACAAATATCATCTTCCCACATACGAATGTAAACAATTCAACCTTATTAAGTCCCTTATGATTTCACTTTCCTGTTTACCTTTTTATGTTTCTCTTGTGTCTTGTATCTGAAAGTCTAATTTTCTGTTCAACCCTGATCTTTTCATCAAAAATGCTTGAAAGTCCTCTATTGCACGTCCATTTTTCCCCTCCTGGATTATACTCAAGTTTGCTGGGTAGGTGATTCTTGGTTATAATCCCAGCTTCTTTGGCCTCTGGGACATCATATTCTAAGCCCTCTGATCCTTTAGTGTAGATGCTGCAAAATCCCGTGTCATCCTGCGTATGATAATTGATTTGTTTCTGGCTGCTTGCAATATTTTTCTCCCTGACCTAGGAACTCTGGAATTTGACTATAATATTCCTGAGAGTTTTCATTTTGGGATCTCTTTCAGGAGGTGATCAGTGGATTCTTTCAATTTCTATTTTATCCTCTGGTTCAAGAATATCAGGGCAGTTTTCTTTGATAATTTCTTGAAAGATGATGCTTAGGCTCTTTCTTTGATCATGGCTTTCAGGTAGTCCAATAGTTTTTAAATGATCTCTCCTAAATCTATTTCCAGGTCAGTTGTTTTTCCAATGAAATATTTCACATTGTCTTTTTTTTTCATTCTTTTAGTTTTGTTTTATTCTTTCTTGATTTCTCATAGAGTCATGAGCTTTAATTTACTCCATTCTAATTTTTTTCCCATTCTAATTTTCAAGGAATTATTTTCTTCATTGAGATTTTGGACCTCCTTTTCCATTTGGCCAATTCTGCTTTTGAAGGCATTCTTCTCCTCATTGGCTTTTTGGACCTCTTCTACCATTTTGCCTAATGTGTTTTTTTAAGGTGTTATTTTCTTCAGCATTTTTTTGTGTCTCCTTTACCAAGCTGTTGACTCATTTTTCAAGACTTTGTTGCATCACTCCCATTTCTCATCCCAATTTTTCCTCTACCTTTCTTACTTGATTTTCAAAATCCTTTTTGAGTTCTTCCATGGCCTGAGACCAATTCATATTTTTCTTAGAGGCTTTGGATGTAGTAGTTTTTAACTTTGTTGTCTTCTTCTGAGTGTGCATTTTGATCTTCCTTGTCCCCATAGTAACTTTCTGTAGTCAGAGTTTTTCCCCCCTTATTTGCTCATTTTCCCAGCCTATTATTTTACTTTTAACACTTTCTTAAAGTAGGGCTCTGCTTCCAGGTTGGAGGGTACATTGTTTCAGGCATCAGGGGTTTTGTCCAGCTGTTTTCAGAGATACATCTAGGGACCTGTAATTTTTCAGTTATCCCAAGATATGATCTAAGGAGAGGTGTTTATTACTCTCCTGGCCTGTGCTCTTGTCTGCGAGTGACCACAAGCACTCTTTTCTTCCCTGGAACTGTGACAAGGGTCACTTCTCCACTGTTCCCTCAAGGCCTGCTATGCTAGTGCTCCTCCTTGCCTTGAGACTACCACCCAGGACTGCAACCTGGATCTGAGTATGGGCAAAGCAACAGAATCCTGACTCAGTGCTAGCAAAAAGACCCCATTAGTCTTCTGACCACTTGTTAGACCCCCTTGCCATCTATGGGCTGAGAGGTCCAGAAGCAGCCCCTGGCATTGTCACTGCTGATTCAGTCACTCTCAATGACTGCTCCTGGTTTGCCTGGCTGTGCTGACATGGTCTGTGCTGGACTATTATCCATTCTTACCCAGGTACAACAGTTCCTTCTTGCTGACCTTCTAAGTTGTCTTTAGCACCTGTCAGCTGAGAGGTCTGGAAACTTCCATTGCTGCCAGTGATTCACTAGCCCTGAGGCCTGCTCCGGGTTTGCTGGGGCTGGGTCTACCCTAGAAGGGCCTGAGCTGGATGGTGTTCCTCTCTCACCCTGGTGCAACAGACATTTCCTGTGAACCTTCCAAATTCTCCTGGGCTGGAAATTTGTTTTGCTCCATCTTTTTGTGTGAGTTCTGCTACTCAAGAAATTGTTTAGAGGCATTTTTTAAAGATATTTGGAGGGGTTTGGGTGAGCTCAGGCAAGTCTCTGCCTTTACTCTGCCGTCTTGGCTGTGCCACTGGAGTGAGTGTTTCTTAAAAGCTTATCGTAAATCTCTCATTCTGAAAATGCAACCAAGCAAGCAACAGATGACCTTTAGCTGCTAATGTTTCTTTAACTATGAATCAACTATGAAGTTTATTTCATTAACAAAGTTTTATATATCCACATCTAGTTTTCCTTTCTTCCCTGAATTGACCCCATAGTTGTGAACCTGCTGATTAATTAGTGATTGGAATACACTTAGAATAGAAGAAAGTAGTGTTTAAATGCTGAGCATTTATTATAGTAGATACTGACTAATTCACACTTTTCTAATCCACAAATGATAATTCTCACCCCTCAATGTTATTTTCACCCCACTTCCAAATGTAGATTGAGTAAAGAACCAAAATGACTTATTGTACTAATAAGATCAGGTTTTGTTTTGGTTTTGTTTGGGAACAAAAGCATTATGTAGAATACAGGCCTATTATTTCAGTTATAGGAATAATATGTACATATATAATTATATATAAATGTAGGATGAAAGGAAGAAAAAAGGAAGTCCCACATATCTATCAAAATAATAATAGCTAGCATTTCCATAGCACCTTAATATTTTCAAACTGGTTTACAAATATTATCTCACTTTTTCCTCACAAAAACCTTGAGATGTAGGTGCTCTTATTTTACCCATTTTATAAATGAGAAAATTGAGGCACAGAGAGTTTAAGTGACTTGCCCAGGGTCATACAACTAGTGAGTATCTGAGGGCAGTTTTGTGGAGTCCAAATATAGCACTCCTATCCAGTGGGCCACCTAGATGCCCAGATATTAGAATATTGTGATAGGTTTTAGTTTATTTAGTTTTAGATAGAGAACAATACTTTTTAAAATACTAATTCTTTTTCTACTCTACAATAATTTTACCTAGAATGCAATCCTACCCAAACTGAGCCTTCCTTTGCACAAAGAAAAACATCAAAAAAAAAATAAGCAGAGATACTGACCATGGCTGACATCATATACCACATTCTACTACAGCAAGTATCCATTTCTCTACTAAACATCATCACTTGTCCAAGACTAATATTGGTCCTTAGAATTAATTAATTAGACTGCTTTAAGCCATTTTTTTCCCTTTCTTTACATTATTATATATTTTTATATGGTTTTCACATTTCTGCTCTCTATCAGTTTGCTAGTTTTTCTACACCTTTTGGAATATTTGTCATTTCTCACGGAAAAAAAAAATAGTCCATTAAATTCTTATATTCACATACCACAGTTTCTTGAGCCGTTGTGCAGTGGATAGTTTCCATTTTTGTTTCTGCTCCCTCAATCAGTGCTTCTATGAATACTTTGTCACGTATTGGACCTCCATTTTTGTATTTACTCATTTGGCGTATGTGGTCACTACCAGGATTGCTGGACCTATAGTACGTTCCTCTCTTAACTTAGAGAACTTGCTATACAAATATTCTTTTTGTCCTCCAATGCCAGCATTGTAATGATATTCTACTTTCTTGCTTTATTGATAATTATTTTGACTCCACATGTATTTTGGACTAGAAAGGGGAAGGAAGAGCATTGCCCATTCTCACAAACATTTCCAACATATGACAATACTTCAGTTCACGAAAGCCAAGGTCTCACTGGTTGCTTCCTCTGAATATTATGCCCTCTGACATTCCCACCCAGATGAGTCTCTATTCTCTCATTTCTGTTAGCCATTCTTCCAGCCACAAATCTTGAAGGTCCTTCTGAAACATTAGGTCTCCAGTATATTTGCATCTCCCTATTATTATCATTTTTGGAACTAGTAAGAATGGTTTGTTGAATTTAGTTTTGGTATCTAGCATCATGCACTTGGACTTTGAAGGGACATAGCGATCAATGAATGAAATAGGCTCCTTCTGACAATAGTGGGTTCCCACTCATTGGAGGCTTTCAAGCAAAAGCTTGAATCACAGAATCATAAAATTTCAGAACTGGAAGGCAGCATCAAGATCCCAAACCAAGTGATTTGACATTAAATCTAGTCATCTTTCCCCAATAACACACCTTCCTCTGGAGTCTCCCCATATAATAGTTTCATTTCCCCTTCTATGTCTCTAATTCTGATTAGTCCATCAAAAGCATATTTCATCAAAGAGATATTTCAAATGACATGGTCTTTATTTGTCTACCTTTTAGATTTCGTGGCTACTAAACTACTTCCTCTCTTTTTTCCATGTCCCTACATTCTAATGGTATGGCCTTTTCCACACCTTCTGTAGCTCTGATGCTATAGACAAGAATTTTTATAGACAAGAATTGTAAGGTATAGGAAAGCATACATGTGTTGCATTCTGTATCAGTGATATGGTAAATCCATTTAAGTAAATAATGAAATATGTTTTTGCATACTATTTGTTATTCTGCTTTCTCATTCAGTGGTAAAGATGAGGTGATAGACATACTTTGGACATTTTTCCTTTTTCTGAATGACAAGAGCCAATCAATTCCTTGGTTCAGTGTCCTACATCATAACTGGGAGGAGGAGTCACTAAAGAAAGCCATATTATTTTTAAAAATATGATATTAAAGCAGAACACTGAACACCAGTAAAATAAATGAACTACATTTTAGCGACTACAAATATTTAAATTTGTTATAATTCTTGAAAGAATGTAATACTGATTCCATCAGGCCTGGTACTCATTAGAATTCTTCGGCCATCCTCTTTCACTTACTTTCCCTCATTGGATTATAGTTAGTACATACTCTATTCTTCCATTCCTGATTAAAACAAAACAAAACAAAGCATCAAAGTCTTTGCAGATTTCTTTGTATTCTCACCTTAATCACTTTTAATTAGAGTATCATATTATATTTATAAGACCATGTAATTGAATAATTAACAAATGAGAACAGAGCATCTATGCTGAAAAAGGAAGTCAACTTGGTCTAATAGAAAGAGTACAAGTTTTAGGATCAGAGAACCTGGTTCAAAACCCACCTGTACCACTTATCGTACTAGCTTTTTTTTTTTTTTGTACTCGTTAATGAGTTGTTTTTTCTAATCAGTCAATCTTAATTTCCCGCTTCATAAAATGTTAGGATAAGACTAGATGACCTCTAAATTCCGTTCCAGATCTAAATCTGTGATCCTAATAATACATTCTACTCCCCTTTTTCCTTTTTCTGCTCCCTATCCCCAATCCTATAGTAATTGTGCAGTGACATATTAGTCACTTGATTACTTTTAGGTGAATAATCTTGCTCTTCTTATTCTTTATCATAATGACTGAGAGATACCTTTGTTAAGTGTGTGTGTGTGTGTGTGTGTGTGTGTGTAAAACAAATCTTCCTTGTGTCTATGTAATTACTTAGTACTGAGAAAACTCTAGGCCACTTGAGGGCAAATACATCTATAGGAGTTCTAGTCTTAGAAGTGGTGAATAATGAAACATGATGGCTTCGTCAACAAAGAATTGACCTTGGAGTCAGGACAACTTGGATTCAAGGCCCTGCTCTAATACACCATATGATACTGAGCAAGTCACTTAATCTGAGCTCCAGGAAACTTTCTGAGATAGGAGCTCTTTTCCTTTTCTTCGTGTGTCAGAGACCACTTTGGCACTACAGTGGAATTTATAGACCCCTTATCAGAATAAAAGTTTTAATTGCAATAAAATACATAGAATTACAAAGGAAACTAAATGTATAAATATATGTTTGTGCACACACACACATTTTCCCTGAGTTCATAGACTTTATGAAATATATCCATGGATATCAGGTTCTAAGATTATAATTTGCTGAACAGTTGCCACATCTACACTGATGTAGGGAATTTCTTCAGCTTCTTATAACTATGTAATCATGGGTCTAGACAACAAAGCAAAAAGTAGAGACTAATGACTAAATATTTTTTCACACCACTTGGACCTCCTACTGATGCTGTACCTTCACATGGGTGTGAGAGTGTTATTTAAGGGAAAGAATGGAAATGAGATGTCAATTTGAAGACATGACCAAAAAATAAATGTGTTCTGGGTGGCCTGCCTTGTCGATGTGCCCTGGTGTAAAAGTATGATTTTTCCTTCTCCATCAGAGTATCACCTGGTCATTAACAGAGCATTAACATTTCTGAATTAAAGTTTGCCATGTACCTCGTGATGGACTTCTGTCAGCTTGTCTGCCATTGAGATGTCTACCCAGAAGCAGAAGAAGGAATGAGAGGACAGGGAGGGAGAGGGGAAGGAAGGCAAATTGAAACTTCAGTCGTTTCATGTCAGCTTGTCTCCGCAATCACTAACCTTAAAGGAGAATCATGCCTCCAATTATTTTGATAAATCTACTTTACCTTTGCAGAATTATAACCATAGCAACATTATCTCTTCATAACAGGGAAGAATTTCCATTTTCATGCCTATGAGGGTAGGGGTGACAAAGTAGTGAGAAAGGAGACTTCTGTTCTGCTTTGATCTTCGTGGGTACTGAGCACAATCTATTGGAAATGAGGATGTAAATGATGGTGTGCTCTCCTGTCCTCATTAGTCCCTGAATTAAAAAGTATGGTACTTGTTGATCCTGTGGCTTCATCTTAGAATAATTGCTTTGGCCTTTCCAAAGCAGGAGGAAAGTCAAAAATTAACTCTGCCTCTAGAAATTAGTTTAAATTTTACTGTTGGGGTCATTATTTGCATTTACTAACAAGAAATTTTACAAATAGCTTTAAGGAGGTGCTATCACTGATCTAGGTGTAAATGTCACCTAGTGTCTCCATGGGATACATCAGAATCTTCAGGTGATGAGCTATGAAAGGCAAGATCTTTGCCCCCAAATTCAATTATCCAAAATGTTATGAAATCTATAAACATTCTCACCTTGGCACTAAATGGGACCAAAAGTTTAACAAAAGAATACAAGAAGGAAAAAGAAAGAAATGGAATCTGTTAAGGGTAATGACTATAGCAGAAAGAATAAAATACAAAATTGCTAGAATGCTCAAGGAGATCCAATGGAGAAGTAAACCTTACAGCTTCCTGAAATCAGGGGGTAAAGTTACTTATCCATATCAAACAGTTACTAAGTGTCTGAAGGAGGACTTAAGTACTGACTATAAGTCCACACCACTGTATTTTCCAGGTCCCACTGACTGCACTGACTTTTGTAGTGTCAATATAGGAAACGTGTTTTTCACATTCATGTGTTGCTCTTGTCATTTTCAGTCACGTCCCACTCTTTGTGACCCCCTTTTTTTCTTTTTCTTGGCAAAGATACTGAAGTGTTTTGCCATTTCCTTCTTCAGCTGATACGTGTATACACACACACACACACACACACACACACACACACACACACACATACACATATATGTGTGTATGTATACATGCATTATACACACTTATACATATGTATAGACATGCAATATATGCATATTCACACACAATATATGCATATTCACACACATATGTATATATATGTATATCTCCACACTTACACAGCATATTAGATCTATATATCTATATCACTCCTTTGCATTCATTCATTCAGCATTCATTCAGATATTACTTCAATCACTGTAATAATAGTAGGCATTTATATATTACTTTAAGGTTTGTAAAGTATCTTTACATATTTTATTTCTTCAGATGTTCCCCGTAATCCTGTGATATACAGGGATTTTCATACCTTTTTCACAGATGAGGAAACTGCGACTCAAACACATTAACTACTTTAATTATGGTTATACTGCCAAAGAAATATCAGAATTGGAATTTGAGTCCATGTCTCCTTGAATCTGGTACAGAACTCTCTCCACTATACTACAGTGTGTTCCTTTAATTTAAAACTGTTTTATTATATGTATAACATGGTATTGTACAAAGGAAGTTACAAAAATAAATGAAACATTCTTTGTCCTCAAGAAGCATCTTATTCACTGTGTACATAAACCTGAAAATATAATGCAAAATGCAACATGATAAATAAATAAGAGATTAAAAAAATCTTATGAGAAGGGAGAAATATCTTCTCTGTGGTAATTCAGGTAATGCTTCTTGAAAGAGACGATATTTGACCTGTATTTTAAAAGGATATGAAGGATTTCAAATAAATATGAATTATAGGAAGTGATTTCCAGGTATAAGAAATGATGTGAGCAGAAACACAGACATGAAAGAGCACAGAATATGTTTAGGAAATGGTAGTCCAGACTGATAAGAGTATAGACTAAAGCAAATGGAATAATATAAGAGGCTAAGAAGGATATACAACTGAGCTATTATGAAAGAACTTGACCATGAATCTAAAGAATTCAGAAATCAATGAGGAAATAAAATGGAGTCAATACAGTGTTTTGAGAAGCAAAATGTTCAATTAAGTCTATCTAACATTCATTAAATATCTAACTACTGTACAAGGCATTGTGCTGGATGCTGAGGGTACAAAGGAAAATGAAACAGTCCTTGCCCTCATACATCATACATTCATAGCTGAACATTAAGAATATTAATCATAGGATCATATATTTAAAGGAGACATTCTGAGGAAGGTACCTTAGAGGTACCCAGATAGATTGGATTGGAAGAGATTGGCAGTGAGAGATAAGAGGTCACTGTAATAGCTCAGGTAAGAGATAATAAAGGTGATGGCTTAGTTGGTATGAGTACTAATGGAAAGGAGATTATAAATTCCAGAGATATTAGAAAAAAAGGGGAAAATTTAAAGATAACTAAATATTTGCTACCAGTGGACTGTTTGGTCATATTAGAAATTGGTAGGAACAATAATTAGAGCAAATTTTGAGAAAGATACAGTTAATTCAGTTTTAGATATGTTGTTTTTGAGATGTTCTCAGGACATTAGTTGAACATATCTTGCAGGTGTTTGAAAATGTGGTACTAAGTTCTGGAAAGGATAAGGCTAGAAATACAGATTTGAGAATCAATTGTGTTGTTGAAACTATAAGAATATATCAAGTGTCCAAAGAAGAAAAGAAGGTCAAGAACAGATCCTTAGGGGACGGCCTATGTATATTATATAGAAGAAGAGATGATTGTAAAGGTGTCAGAATGGTTACAGAAATAGGAGAATCAGAAGAATATAGAGCAAGCTACTACTAGACCTATAACCTAGAGATCAGAAAGGAAAAATACTCATGTGTATAAAAATCTTTATAACAGCTCTTTTTGTAGGAGCAAAGAACTGAAAAATGGAGAGAGGAGGGAATAATGTCCATCAATTGTGTGTGCACTTGTGTATGCAGATAATTGTGTGTATGTGTATGTTTGTGTGTGTGTGTGTGTGTGTGTGTGTGTAAGCACCAATCACTTTAAGCATATTTTTGCTTGCTTCCAACCAACCACATGGAAATTTTGGGAGATGACTCACATCAATAAGGGACATGTTGTGCAAACAAAAGGAGTAACCTCATGTTTTAGTTTCTCTTTTTTTAATCCCCAGGTATAAGAAGGCAGATTCCTTTGAGTTTTTTCTGAAAGTTGGTGGCTCTGTCTCCTAGACGACCATGGTAGCTGTGAGCAGAAGGAAGCTTTTGTGTGTTTGTGTATATCAGTGCATGTGTGTATGTACGTATGTGTGTTTCATGATAATGGATGAATGAGTATTCTTAAGTGGACATGTCCCAGAAGTGCTCTTACGAGTTTGGGACACCCAGACATCTCAGGAAAAGTCCTAAAAATGGCCAAAGTCAGCAATAGAGTCCACTAAGGTTAGTAACATTAACAACAGGAGTTGAAAAGTGACAAATCAGCAATCTTCACATGTGTGAGCGAAAATAGTGACCTTGTTATCATTGAAATGTCTGGAAAGGAGAGAGACGCTTGACATCTTCCCCTCCTGTGATGCAAGAACAGAAACACAGAGTAGGGTGGACTATCAATAACGGTAGAGCAGCCCATCAAGGGACAGGCTGTCACAGGAATGGAATGACCCAGTCTAGTAACCAGCAAAATAACCTAGATGAGTAGTAGCTCAAACTGTGTAGCAGAACATTATAACTAAGGGGAATGTTAAGAGTATTTCAGACAGGAGAGGCTGGAGTCAGAAAGTACCCCTTTGTTATATGTGTTCTTAATACATGTGACTTGATACCATTATACTCTAAATTTAAACCCACTGATCCCTGGAACAAAATAGATAGATAGATAGATAGATAGATAGATAGATAGATAGATAGATAGATGGATGGAGATATAAGTATATAGATATAGATATATATGTTTATGGGGAGAATGTAATGCTTTTGTACCAAGTATTATCACTAGTATCAGTAATAGTATCAATGTCGGTATCAGTAGTGGTAGGAGGAGGAGGAAGAGGAAGAAGTGGAGGAGGAGGAGTTATGATGGTGATAGTAGTAGTGCCAGTAGTAGCAGTAGTAGTAGTAGTAGTAGTAGTAGTAGTAGTAGTAGTAGTAGTAGTAGTAGTAGTAGCAGTAGTAGTAGTAGTAGTAGCAGTAGTAGATAACACAGGATATGGTCTCTTGTGAAACAGAAACTTATTATGTTATTCTCATTGTATAGAAACTGAGGCCTGCAAATTTGAGTACATAGACTATGACACCAAGTTCTAGGGATTTTTCAACTATAAATAGTGAAATTAATTCTCACCTTGGGTGGCAAAGAAGAGCTGATTTGCATAATATGGACATTCCCCCTGCTTTGTGACTCAGTAGATAACTGATCCAGATTTCCTGAATGTTAACCTCTGACTGAGAGTGATTCAAGAAAGCAGAAATGAGGTGAGAAAAGATAAGGCCAGAGGGCTGAAATCATTCTGTTAAAATGTGACCCCAGTTTTTTACCCTTCTACAGTCTCTATTTCTGCACATGAAAAGTTAAAATTTAGAAGAGAACTTTCTCTGCTAGTTGTAGTTCTAGCTCTGGAAATGGGAGATAGATGGTTTTGAGGGTGAAATTTGGGGATAGTGCCCTGCTTTCTGGAATATGACTAAATTATACTAGCCTGACCTCTGAACTATAAACCAGAGAGTCAGGAACATTTAATATTGGCATAGTACTACTTAATCTAAGCACTTCACATTTCTTTACATTATTTAATAAAATGCTAATAGCCAGATATTCAACTTTTAATTTTTTTTTTTTAATGCATGAGTTTGTCCATCAAACCAAACACAAACTAAGGGCATCTGAGTAACAAACAGTATATCAAAGAGAATTATATAACTTCTTTAATCTTAATACCAGAAGCACATGTTTTGGAAGTTATTAAATAGCTCTCAACCACATCCAGAAAATGGAGATAAAACATTCTGTCTCTAGCATCTGGAAGAGGGTTTTAGAAACAGAAAATAAAAAAAAATCAGCGGATAAGTATATACTAGGGTCACCCTACTAATGTGAAGAGTTTCTCTCCCTAGCTTCCTAGATCTCCCAGGAAGTACTGCTCCCATAGCAATACAGTATGCCACCCTCTATTGGCATCACTTTAAATCAATCAACCATCAAGCATTTATTAAACACTTTTTATATGCCTTGTGCTATACTAATCACTTGGGATGGGAAGGAAAAAATTACAAAATACTTCCTTTCTTGTCCTTATCTTGAATCATGTTCAGGCCTTCATCTTGTCTCTTTTATTCAGACTACTGAAAGTCCTTAAATGCCCCAAGTAAAAAGAGAAGAAACAAAGAAGTTGTAGTTTTAGCTCTTTCCTACAGAGCTCATTGTTCTGAACAAAGCGTTGGACCAGGCATTTTGCTTCAAAAAATTCTCAGTCTGCACTGGGCCTCTGCATATGTCCTGAGACTCACCTAAGAACAGGGTCTTAACCTCCCTGGGGAGTCAACAACACTGGGTTTATTTTCTTAATTCTCTTCCTATTTTTCAGTAATAACCAATTTTGTGTCAGAGGCAAGATTATCAAATCTGAGAATTTGCCCGCTCCTTCTTCCTCAACTTAATGGAATGGACCTGAGATGTCATTGATTTGATGGTGTATGCCAATGTTGCAGATAAAAACATACCCATGTCATCTTATCTTGTCTTTTTTCCTAAAAATTTTTGACACAGATGTCCACCCAAGGTAAGGGAGGCCTTCCTCCTTACTTTCTCCCAAATACTGAGAGAGTACCAGTGGAACATTATGGCTGTTCAGTCTTTCTCTAAAAAAAAAAGTTTCTTTCCCCCAAGGGAATACTCTCTACTGGTCCAAGAATGGATAGAACATTTGGTTGTCTGGTTGGTCCCCCATTTACTCTCCTTAAGCACTGGATTTGGATTGTTCAAAAAACTTAATACTTTTGGCTATTAATTCTAGGTAGTAGCCCTAAGGTCACTGGCCTGTAGTTTTTCAAAATCATCTCAACTAGGAAGATCAGAATTCAAAACCATGTGGCAAAATGACATCCTGACCTACATTGTCCAAAGCCTCCAGTTTCAGCAGGGCTACACCTAACATAATAACAAAATAAGTACAAAAGAATGTTTGAAATTTGTTTCTTTTATTTCAACCCTGCCAAAGATTTGACAATATTTTATGCTATTAACACCTTGTTCCTGGCTTAGTGGGATACTTGCCTGGCTCCAAATATAGTCATAATGCTTTCAATCTAGATTCACTTGTTTTTCATTTCTCCAAAATTTCAAAGAACCTGAGCCAAATTTATCTTGGATGTGAATGAATTTCGACATTCAAATGAAAGCCATACAATAATTATAAAATCTTAAATTAATCCCAAAGCAGGTTATACATGGATACTTAGATTTACTTTGCCATAACTCAGGAAGGATAGTGAAGGAAATATATGAAGTGGTTTATGTTACATGGCAGGTATACCCATTCTACCAAATAGAAACCCCTACTTAGCCTGAAAAAAAATTCACATGTGTTTCTGAACCAACCTGACTCTTTTGTGTGGTTATTTTGTTGGAAGTCTCTTCAGTATTTCCCAAGCACTCTGAGATATTAATACCTTCAGTTTGCATTTGGTTAGGTTGAAACATTTTCTCCTAATAGAGAGGTGAATGAATTGAATATTACATAGTTGACACTGATCTCTACATGCTTTTCATCTTGTTAGACCTTATTTAGATAAGATTGGCTAGTGTAAATCAGATAAAGCATGTCCCTACAGGAGAGTCCCTTGATCAGTTTCGTATAACCATCCTTCATAGGATGGACGTGGATTTAGCTCAGAAATACTTTTCAACAACTCAAAAATAACTTTTAAGTTTGCTACCTTCAAAAATAGCACTGTCTGAAGGAATTGTAACCAAAGTAAAAATAAAAACAAAATTTTGCTTTGTGAAAAGGTGTTGTTCCTCCCACCTCCAGTTCAACTCAACAGTTGAATGCTTACTGTATGCACCACTGAGCTAGGTTCATCAACAAAAGAGGAGTAAAAAGTGGAAAATAGGGGCAGCTAGGTGGTGCAGTGGATAGAGCACCGGCCCTGAAGTCAGGAGGACCTGAGTTCAAATCCGGCCTCAGACCAAACACTTGAGGCGTACCAGCTGTGTGACCCTGGGCAAGTCACTTAACCCCAATTGCCTAAAAGCAAAAAAGAAAAAAGAAGAAAAAAAAAGTGGAAAATAGTAACTGCTGTCAAAGAGCTTACATTTTGCTTGGAGTCATGAGGTGAAAATGTGTTAAATAAAAACAAAGTCATTGAAGGACGGAGAGAATACTAACAACTGGGAAGGTCTAGACAGGCACTTAAGAGTTGGCTCCAGAGCCATGAAAGGAATTAAGAATTCTACCAGGTAAAGTTGAGGAGAGAGTGTATCCCAGGCATGAGACCTATTGTATACAAATTCATGGTGTCAAGAAATGGAATGCAGGTAATGGGATAGCAAATAGGATAGTTTGGCCAACATACGGAGTGCACAAAGAGGAATATGGAAAATATATCTTTAAATCTAGACTAGAATATGTTTATGAAGAGTTTTAAATCCTAAAGTGAAGATTTTAACTTTATTTTTCTTCTTAGAGTTAATAGTGAGCCATTCAAGATTCATGAGTTATTACATAAGATTCATTTTCAATTTCATATTTCTATAACAAGGCCACTGTGATAAACTTCACTCACAGATAACATTCTGTTTTAAGAAAGAAGCAAAAAATTCTCATTCCATTTATTTTCATCATACATCTCTAGCTAAGTGAATGAAATGGAGAGCAGAGCAAGAGGGGAGGTCAAACTTCTTTACTAATAAGAATAAGTTATATTAAAGTCATTATTTTCATCAAAATCCATACAAAAGTCATCAGAATTACATATTAGGTTTATTTGAAATAGTTAAAAAGACACATCTAGTCTTTGACATTATTTCCCACCTTTGATGTTATCTAGACCCCCTTCAAACTTCTTCCATCCAGTTCCCTTCATTGTCTATTCCCATTGTCTATTCAACCTCCCAGACATTTCCATCGTAATTCTCCCTAAACTCACCTCAGCTTCAGGATCTTTCTCCCAGTCACTCCTCCAAATGCCCAAAATTATTTGAGTGTATGTAAGGTCCACCCTGGCCCCCATTTAAATGCTGAGATTTCCTCATGCCCATTCATCTTTATGGATGTCACTAATGTTCAGATTCCTTAAGAGTCTGGCTGTATGGCCCATCCCTAACAAAACTCTGCCTCTGGCTGAAAGAAGATTTGGGTCGAATTGGTTTGGACAGGACCCATGTGTTGTGACCTTAGGGTCCCAGCACCCCTAAACCTCTAGACTTCATGAACACCAGAAATGTGGTTAGCTTTTTAGGAGGGCCTATTCTAACAATAGGTGACAAATCTAATGTTTATCATCATTCCACAAGCACCTTAGTAGTTTGCTTAGGTTGCTTAGGTGCTAAGCACCTAAGTGTTCTTTGCACTCAAAGAACAATTGTTGGCCAATTAGAGGATTACCATCCATTTTTTCTACTTTTCTATCACTTGTTATCAGCAAATTTTACATAACAATAATAGCTAGCATTTCTACAAATCCTGGCACCTTATCCCTGTCTTAGGCAATTTGTGCTATCAGTTCCCTGAAAGGCTGAGCAATAGTGACAACATGCAAGGAGACTGGATAGCTGAGTGTTGAGGAGACTTCTGAACGTTCCTAACCACACACATAACTACATGTGGGAGATAGATTTGGAGTTTGAAAGAGAGTGAATGAAAACTTTGGAATAAGTTTCAGGAGTCCCAGAGGTTTGGGACATTGGTGGGAACAAGAGGAAAGGCCCCCTTTTCCAAAATTTGATTTGCCTTTTTCTCCCAGATCTTGAATTCCTCCTTGTTCTCCCTTAGATAAGTAGTATTTATCATCATAGACTCAGGAATCAACCCAATTCGACCTCATAAAGCTGCCCTTCAGGGAATTAACAAAGCAGTTTGCTTGGGACTGGGGTGTTATAATAGGGTCATAGTTCCAGAATAAGAAGCGAACTTGGAGAGTGTCAATTACAAATTTGTCATTGTATAAATAAAAAAATTGAAATCTAGGAAATTTAAGTGGACTTGCCCAATATCAAACACAGGAAGTAAGTAGTCAGATACAGAATTTGAAACAAGGTCCTCTAACTGCAGAATTAAAACATTTTTCTTTTTCTCCTTCATCCCTCTGAAATGTTAAAATTTACTCCTGGACTTCATCATTCTTGTTACAAATCTACTTTTCCTTTTTCATCTTCATTTCATCCATATTCCTTAAATATAGAATGGAAAAAAAGTTAATTCTTCAATTGTAAACAGAATTCTTATTTATTTAATTTAAATGAGACATGTCAGGGTCTCATATCTGTGTATATGTGTTTGTGTGTGTCTGTGTATGTATGTATGTATGTATGTATGTATGTGAAGAAACAATATTGTTTTAAAATTAAGTAACTCATAAAGCAACCTTGTGATCAAAGTCTCATTTTCTCCTATCCAGCCTTTAGATAAGGACAATCATAGTGGCCCTCAGGAAAGTAGTAATAACTATTTCAGTACTAATAATCCCCAAAGTGTAAATCATAGAATGACAAAGGAATATGAATATCTGAGTATAACCTTATTTAGATCTTAAAAGGAACATAGAAGGGAAGAACGAAGATGGCTGCCAGGCCTACCAACTCCCAAACACACACACACACACACACACACACACACACACACACAGCCAAGAAACTGAAGGCAAATGAATGTAACTGGCACTAGAAATGCTGAAATGTTCATTTCTGAGCCAGAGCAGTCTCTTGGCTATACCCAGAGTTCTGTTGCCCAAACAGTGGATCTTCTGTTTGAGGGCTGAACATGGCAATAATTCTAGTCTTTTGCCTCTTCTCTTACCACTTAAAAATTGTAAAACACTTCCACATTTTGCTTTTGAAAGAATTACCAATGAAAGGAAATAACACTCGCATTTATAACTCCTCTTGGGTAATGATCCCTCCTTGCACATTATTTCATTTCATTTATTTATTTATTTGTTTTTAGAGTTGAAAGTGGCAAAGAGATTTGCCAGGTTGGGCCATCAAATGCAAGCGCCCTGGGCATGACTCAAAGACTCTCATTGTTTTCATTAATGCCTTCATTCTCTTGAGGTTTGTTTTCGTCCCAACAGTGTTTAGAGTACTAATACACCATGTGCTAAAAATCATAGCCTCTCCGTGTTCAGAAGCATACAGCAGAAATAACAGGCTGAATCAGTACCGATTTTGGAAAACACAGTCTGCTTAGACAGAAGTCAGGGAGAGGAAGTTGGCATGAACAGAGATCAGGCAGATTCATGGAGAATGTCTCAGTGGGCAACTGTCTAAGAAACTCGTAACAATGAGGGGAAAAGAGGCAATTGAAGACAGACACTTCTTCCCCATGAGATCTATAACAATGGGTTAGATATTCATCTGTCTGGAATGGTTTAGGTGAATTCAGTCTGGAAGTAGAAGGCAGAAATGAGATCATCTCTGGAGGTCTCTTCCAGTTCTACAATTCTTCGAGTTATTATCCAAGTCATGATCCCTCCATGTTGACTGCTGGCCCGGAGTCAAAGGATTAAAGAAAAAAAATCTTTCTCCCTTGTAAAGCAGAGAGTCACAGGACTTGAAAGGCACTTAGAGGTCATCTGAGTCAGATTTGCAAAGGGTTGTGAGGAATCATTTCTTTGACCAAGGGTTGAATCTTGATCAGTCTTCATTTGGAAAGGTGTTACCTAAGTGTGCCAAATGGTACCTTAGTGGCTTTGATCTTACCCTAATGCCAGATAGAATTAATATTCTAATTAATATCACTAAGTGAAGAACTTCCTGTGAAGGAATGATTTTTAGTTTGATTAGTGTAGAAGTTATTAAATTTATCAAGAGAGATAGGGCTATAAAATTCTTACTTCTTTTATTTTAAAATTGCATTAAAAATATTCTCTAGTCTTCTATGGTCCCTTACTCATAACTATTGGTATTTATTCCTTAAAAGATGTGTTCACAAAGTGAACTCCTTTAGGGCCTTTAGGATCTAAAGAAATCATGCCTCATATAGTCAATCATCTCTTCATTCAGTAAGCAACTTCAGTTCCTTTTCTCCTCATTATCCTAGATTTTTTATTGCTAGTCTGTGAGTTTCAAATAGCATTTAGTCTACCACTTCAGCAGAGGAATCTAACTGAGTACTCAGTCTACAACAGACCTTTGTGTAATATTGTGTATCCATATACTGGAACCAAGCCACTTGGTTCCAGTTCATTCATTTTTGTGATGTGAATTGGAAGATGGGTAAATTTCTGGAACCTCATACTCATGGAAATTCACCTAGACTCCAGTAACCCCAGACAACTGAATGAACTCTAGTTCAAATACTTTCCTTCTCTATCCCTCATTTTGATAGTAAAGACCAAGTTTGAGCATTGACTATCCTAATAAAGCTTCATTTCTTTATTCTATGAAGCTTCCATATCTCATCTGCACCCAATAGAGCTGTTTCTAACCACTGTGATGTTTAAAAAGTTCAAGAGACATAATTTCTAGGTAATTTAATGATTTTATTAACAATACCAGCATGTTTATTAATAATAAAAAAAAGGTCATTTGGCTGTTTCTTTCTTAGACCAAAGACAATCATGGTGGCGGGCTCACAGTTTTTATGCCCTTTTGGAAGAGGAATGTTCCTAAGGGGTGGCAATCAACTCTAATTGGTTAACAATTAATGGAGAAATGAACATTAAAATGAGTGGCTGGACCTGAATTTTGATTATGTCATTTACTTCTCAAGTTACCCCAAGCCTTGGGTGATATATTCAAAGAATTTATCACCATCCAAACCTGAGTGGAACATAATGCCTCCCTGACCTGAGTGGCGTCTGAATAAGAAAATTACTCAAATCTCATCATCAATAATGTCCTTTAAGAGACTAAACTTTTAAAATCAGGACATTAGAAAAAGGGGGCAACTCTGGATTTCCCCAAAACATTGGTTATTGATAATTATTTCTCTCAGGTTTATCAACTAAAAAGCACATTTGGAAATGTTGTACATATACAGAAAGTCCTAGAGATCATAATGAAGTTCTTAAGAAGTGAATGTTTTGGGAACTAAGTGGTACAATGAGTTAATGCACTATCCTTTCATCTTTATAGAAACACATCTTGGACACCACACAAGGAAAAATATTTGGTAGTTTGAAAATGAACTTCATTTCCATAGCACAAAAGCAGTAAGTACTTGAGCACAAATGCTTTGAGATGCATGTACAGAGGTTATGGTGGCCACTAATAACATCTTGAATCCAATTAAAAACCCAATAACTCTTCAATAAATGATTGCTTGATCAACAGATAAAATTTAGAATGCTAAAATACAGTCAATTCAATAAAATATCCTTTTAGAAAAAAAAAATGGTTGGTTGCCTGGCTGAATTTTTCACTTTGCAGATCACAAGCCAATCATTACTTAGAAGATAATGCTTTATGACTTGTAGCCAAAATTCATCTCTTGATTGCTAACCTGGTGATTAGTTTCCCACAATATATTGAAGCTTATCTTAAGAAAGTACACATATAGTCCATTGAGCCTATAAATAAAACTTTTCTCTAAAGTAGTTGGTGAACTTTTTTTCGCTTCAGTCCCTGCTCTCTGGTGTGACCTTGTCTCCTACCTTACTGAGAAGATTGTAGCCATCCATTATGAACTTTCTTATCTTCCATCTTCCACATTTGAAAGTCTTTCTATGTTTTCCCCTCATCCCCTCTTTTCAAAGGATAAGGTGCCATTCCTCTTTGCCAAGATTAAGCCACTATTTTTGGTCTTTGTTCCTATCTCTTCTTTTTCCTCCACAGTCTTGGTCTATTGATCATTTCCTCTCTCTTGACTTCAGTCTTTTTTCTACTGGTTTCTTCCTACTGGTCATAATTATTTTACTTTAAAAACAAAACAAACAAACAAATACTTTACCTTGACTATGTCATATCCTCCAAATATTTTCCTATATTCGTCTTTCTCTTAAATTCAAAATTTCTGGAAAAAAATGTCTACATTAGTTCCCTCTGCTTACCACCCATTCACTACTTAATTCTTAGTATTTGCATTTCCAGCTCTCATGAATTTACAGAAAATTCCTTATTCTAGGAGTCATCAATGACTTCTTAATCACAACAATGAGACATTTCTTGATGTTTAATTTTATGTAGCATTTGACACTACTAGCCATCATTTACTCCTTATTACTCTCTTCACTTTGGTTCTATAGCATATTACTGCTTTAACTGCCAATTCCACATGGATGTCTTGTCAGTATCTCAAAGTCAGCATGTTTAGAACTGATGCTTCTCCTTATTTCCTTTTAAACTGCCCCCAATTCTGGTTCAGCCTCCCATTGCTAACCAAATGAGTTATTGTGGTAGCCTCCCAAATGGTCTTTCTAGCTTTCATCTTTCTGTTCTTAAATCCATGAATACTACTGCCAAAACAATCCCCTGAATATAAAAGACCTGATTATGTAAACAACTCTATTCCTTCCATTGACATGAAACATCACCAGGTCTTACCATTTGCCTATTCAGTAACCCCTAAAGCATTATAAGCCTTACTTCTATGCTCTACATGCTATCTATAGTATTTATACTATCTGACTTGTTTATCTAATCTGTAGACTTTGAGTCTTACCATCTATGCAACTTCTGGAACCTTAGGTCTTCTGGGAATTTCCATCTGCCTTGCAGATGAATTTTATATAATTGTCTAGGATGTCATCCCTGGAGCCAGGAGGACTTACCATCCTGATTTCAAATCTAGCCTTAGACACTAGCTGTCTAACCCTGGGAAAGTCATTTAGGCCTGTTTGACTCAGTTTCCTCAGCTATAAAATGAACTGGAGAAGGAAATGCAAGCCACTCTAAAACGTTTCCCAACAAAACCCCAAATGGGATCATAAAGAGTCATATACAACTGAAACTGTTGAACAATAACTCTCCCAAATAGATTGTGAGGTCCTTAAGAACTGTTTCATATATTTTATTTCAGTCAAACTGAATGACAAAACATTTCCCAATCCCATTGTAGACCCTTCCATTGCCAGGCATTTGTGCAGGTTGTCTTCCATTTCTACATCATACTCTTACCTTATTCTAGCCTCTCTTCTTTCAAGAGAGAGCTCTGATTTCACAAAGCCTTCCCTGATCATCCTATCAGGGGTGGGGAACCTGTGGCCTTGAGGCCACATGTGGCCTTCTAGGTCCTTGGGTGTGGCCTTTTGACTGAGTCTCAGTTTTCCAGAACAAATCCTTTTATTAAGGGGATTTGTTCTGTGAAGTTTGGATTCAGTTAAAGGGCTGCACTTAAGGACCTAGAAGGCCACATGTGGCCTACAGGGCTGCATGTGGCCTCAGTGCCATATGCTCCCCACCCCTGTACCTAGAGCAATATATTTTTTTTCCCATCTCCAATTATCTAAGTACGCTTTACCTGGGTCTCAGGTATAGTAGAAAAGGCATCAACTCTGGATTCAAAAGATCTGAGTTCAGATCTAGCCTCTACTGATAGACTTGTGTGATCTCAGGTCAGACAAGTAATTTCACCTCCCTGATCCTCAGTTTCCTCATTTTAAAATGGGAGTTGCAGGTAGACTAGATGACTTTTGATGTACCTTCCTGGTCTAGAACTACAATAATATGAATTGGTACCATAGGCATTTGTACATATGTTATAATTCCCCTATTAAGTTATAAGCACCTTAGGGGCAAAGACCAGGAAATTTTTTTGTCTATTTTCAGCACCTCCCACATGTTTTTTTACATGTTGAGCATTTTATGAAGGTTCATTGATTCCAGCTTTATTGAAGTAGGTTGGTGGTAGTGAGAATATCAAACAAGAGCCAAATGCAAGAGATAAGCAGAGATAACATTAATAGAATTTGACAACTGGAAATGAGAATTGAGGAAGAGGATAGACTTAGATAATGAAATGGTTTTGAGCATTGGTGGTTGGGTGAAGATTAGTGCCAATTATTAAAATAAAGAGTCAAAAAAGATTTCATTTTAAAGTAAATAATAACTGACTCATATGTAGAGTTTTGAAGTTTGCAAAGCATCTTACATATGCAATCTCATTACACCCTCTGCCATAAATGGAAGTTATCATTACCTCCATTTTCCAGTTGAAATGATAGAGGCTATGAGAGATTAAGCAACTTGCTCATGGCCACATAGTCAAAAAACCCTGGTTTGCCAATTGTGTCAATCAATAGGAGAATTTTAAAAATAATTTTAAATTTTAAAAATTTAAATTAAAAAATAAATGTGTTTATTGTAATTTCTCCTGCATATAAAAAATGTATTTTAAATGTAAATAATTATAACCCACTCTTTTAGATATATTATTTTACATAAATATACTATCTTAATATTATGTTACAATTAAAGCAATTACTTTGATATAAAAATGTTCATCCTATTATATCAACTACATGCAAGTTCATTGTGCCATTTGACTCAGCTTAGTCTTTCAAGGTATTCTTAAATTCCAGCTCTTCTCAAATCCTTTCATCTGAGGAGGAAATTTATTTTCCAGTCTATTTAGAAATATTATTATAAGCCCTGGCTCACTGCTACAGAATCACTGAAAACATGTGTTCTATACGTTTCCACAGCATACAATTCTAACACCAGGACACAACAGCAACCTTTAGTTTCAAATAATCAAATCCAAGGAATTATCAAGATTTACATGTAACTCCAGCTTGAAATAACCTATCTATGTACAAGATTAACATTCTTTCTCCGTAACATTATGAACATGTTAAATATTTATAAATAAACATCCAGTGAAGAAAAATTTAATTATTCTAATCCATGTTTTTACACAAAGTACTAATGGCAAATGGATGGGGAAATAGAAAGGTAATTGATTCTACCCCAGAAAGCCCTGGTCCACGTTTCTTCCATTGGTTCTAATTCTTCTTTACAACATGACTAATGTGAACATATGTTTAATATGAATGTCCATGTAGAGACTATATCAGATTGCACACTGTCATGGGGTTGGAGGAAGGGTAGGGAGGGGAGAAAATTTGGAACTAAAAATCTTGTGGAAGTGAATGTTGAAAACTAAAAATAAATAAATTAATTAATTAATCAGAAGAAGAAGAAGAAAACCCTGGTCCAGAGCCCTTAGGGGGTGGGTAGAAAGGATGGTCAATAAGATACCAGACATTTATAAGAACAAGTATAGGTTAGAGTGGTACAGTTAAAGTTTATATAGGTAAAATACAATAAAACATGTGCCAAATACGCTAACTAGGGGATTCAGGGTGGGATTAGGGAGTGGTTAAGGAGTGATCAGTTCTCAATTGAAACTCAAGATAAGAAAAGTCCCATTATTCAAGAGAGTATCTGATCCCAGACATCCTGGGCCCAATGATAACAGACAGGAGGAATACTGATCAGCTCTATCCGGTCCTGGAATTTGCTGACACAGGAAGGGGTGTTTTTAGTTCACTCAGAGAGAAAAAGATTAATTTAGGTTTTTGGCCCTTATTGGGGCTCAATTGATCTTAAATGATTATCAAGGGACAGTGTTTCTGAGGCTAGGGAGAAATTGGGGTCCAAGTACAAGCACCCAAACATAAGCACCCAAGCACCCCAACACAAACCTAATGGTTTCAGTTAATGCACTGGATTTGGAGTCAAGAGGACCTGGACTAACCTTCTGCCTTTGTTACTTAATACTTGTGTGACCTTGGGCAAGTTACTTACTTGACTCTTCAGGCCTCAGTTTTCTCATCTGCAAAATGAGTGAATTGTTCTGGGTCTTCTGGAAGTGTCCTTATCTGCCATAAATCCTCAATTAAATGAATAGACTGGTATTGATTAAATTATCTCTGGAGGGGCAGTTTACAATGAATAGTAAAGGAGGAGTAAGGAAACCTTCTGCTGAAAAATACAGCTCTGACTTTTTCAAGCTGACAGACTATGGGCAAATCACTGTATTGCCAAGAGAGGTTATGACTTATACTACCTTACATGATCTGTTGTGAGCAAAGTGCTTTATAAACTCACAATATAACTGAGAAGTGTCTACTGATGGGGTGTGGCCCAAGCCAAAGTCTTTGCCCCTTGCCCCAAAGGGAATCTGGCTTCCCTTTGTCTACAGGCCCCAGCCCCTCATCTCCCTTTGAAAGCCCTAGCCCAACCCTTTTGATCTCATCATCTACTCCCATTGTCTATTAAATCTCTCAGACCTTCCAATCAGAATTCTCACCCACACCCTTTTCCCAGACCCTCCCCGGGCCCCCCAAAGTATATAATATCTACCCTGGCCCTCACTGGGGCTGAGAATCTCAGGCCCACAAAGCTGAGAACCTCTCATACCTGCTCATCTTTACAGGCATCACCCGGCAGAGAATCTCAGGCCCAATAGGCTGAGACCTTCTCATGCCTACCCATCCTTAAGGGCATCACCTGGCCTATATGTTTTATCACTAATAAACTTTTCCTTTGGCTGAAGAAGATTTGAGTTAAATTCTTTCAGGCAGGGTGCAGTACCTCGATCTTAGGGTTCTAGCAGCACCCAAAGTCCTAGACCTCTTCATCTACTTTGAAAGGAAAAACATATGTTTGTGCAAAAACACACACACGAAAAAAGATGTCATGGCAGGTTTACATAGATGAGCTGTCATCCACAGCTATCTCATTATGTGATAAAAGAGTAATTAATGTACCTCAGATCACCATAAATTTTGAAGGAAGGTAAAAGAGAAAAACTAAAATTTAAAATTTTTGTTTCCTTCTTACTTCTCCCTGACTGAGAAATAAACAATGGACTGGATACTTACCTTGATATCACCTATTATGTTAATTAGGAAAAGGTCAAGGAAAGAGGAATGTTTTTGGTTTTTTTTTTTTTAAGTGGTTCATGCCCTATTCTGGCAAACTCAACTTCAGACCCTTGAGAAGTCGCCTTTTCACTGAGGAATGAGGTACTCAGGAGACAAAATGACCTCTGCCTTAGGTAAAAATCATTTGATTAGTGACATGCTTAAGAAGATTAGCTTCTGCTAATGTTTCTCTTTAAAAGAACATCTGACTAGTTACTGAGTAGCTTAAATAAAAGTAGATATGCCTGCTCTGTTTTCTTTTATGTGCTATCTTTCCTCAGTAAAACGTAAAGTTCTTGAGTGCAATGTCTTGTTTTGTTTGTTTATTTGTATTTATCCATTATCTTTCTTTTTGCTCATATTTTTCCAATACTTAGGCAGCTTGGTGGCTTAATGGATAGAGCATCAGGCCTGGAGTCAGGAAGACCTAAATTCAAACCTGGCCTCAGTAGTTATGTCTCTGCTATAAGTTTTTAAATCATGAGTAGGTTTGTCACAACTTTCCCTGACTGGTTATTGTTAGAACAACAAGATTGGTTACTGATACCACAAGCCATAGTAAAGAATAACTAAAACAATGGATTGATTTTAGAGGGGAGAATTCTATGTCTGTCAAGTTAACTAAGGAAACTCAGCAAACATGGATATCATAAAACAAACAAACAAAAAAGGCAAAGTAATACAATAGGATCATTAATATTAGCTAACATCAAGTCTCCTGTTAGCTTGGTAATCCATTCCATTTAATTCCATTTAATCAACACATTTCATCTTGGATTCCAGATATCCCATGTAGTCATCTGGTCCCTGGGAACATCTCTTGGATATTCTAGAACAGGTCTTATTGTCAAGGCAGTGCTGAAGAGACCTGCTCCTTAGAGATCTGTTTCTCTTGTTCCAAGTCACTTGCAGAGATTTCTGGGTAATTTTGCTAAAATCTGCCAGTAACAAAGCTTAATATAATATAGTACATCCTCTTAAATTCCAGTAACTAGTTCATGTGGTAAAAAACAGCTCAACCTGTATGGTTATAATCCCATTAACAACACAGCTATAAGAAGACTATCAAATGAGGAACTCATTGTTCACTTAAAACTTCAGAAAAATTTTTTACATACCCCTTGCTGTATCTATCTTTATTTAAACCCTATACCTGATATAGACACTGCTGACAACAAACTGAAGGAAGAATCTTTAAAAAAAAGAAAAAAAATCTATGAGGATCTGACTTATAAAAAGACTCCTTCTGGTTAAAGATTTTTTTTTTTGGCAAGGCAATTGAGGTTAAGTGACTTCCCCAGAGTCACATAGCTGGTAAGTATTATGTGTCAGAGGTCATATTTGAACTCAGGGCCTGTGTTGTATCCACTGTGCCACCTAGCTGCCCTTGGTTAAAGAGTTAATATTTGCCAGAGTAGACATGTAAAATAATGTTGAGTGCTTTTACAAATTCATATTTACTGCATTATCATTTCAGTTTTTAAGACTAGCGTTCATTTATTTCATTCTTCATTTTGGATTTAAGTGTCACAAAGGGAAAAAATAAACAACAATAACAACAAAACTTTCAGTTTTACTACTTATAATTGCCCCATGATTCAAGTTAGCAAATTGTCATGTTGACATATATATATATACACACATATATACATATATAGTATATGTGTATACATATGTGTGTGTAATTCAAATAACAACTGAGAAATCAAAAGCAAAACATTTTAAATCACCACAGAAGAAGGAACTCTGAAATTCTCTAAATTAAGCATAAAAAATCCTGTTTTGGTGCAGCTAGGTGTCACATGTGAGCACCAACCCTGGAGTCAGGAGGACCTGAGTTCAAATCCAGCTTCACTTAATAGCTTCATAGCTGTGCGACCTTGGGTAAGTCACTTAACCCCAACTGTCTCAACCCTACACCCTTCAAAAAAAAAGGCCTGGATTGTGCAGAGAATGAACAATACAATTTTGTATATAAAATCTTGAACCCAATTTTTAGAACTTATTGTTAGAAGGTTCAAAACCTGTGTATCTAATTAGAATCATTTCTATTTCATATGTATAACTATCAGACCTTGTTGTTTTCTCCAAATATTTGATTCTAGGCAGTTTCCTGCTGGGAAGGGATCTAATCCTAAACATGAACACATAGCTATCAGCATTCTTTGTAACTAGATGATTTTTATCCCTAGGTTCACTGGCTATACAAATGGACTTGAATAAAGGATGCTTATTTAGGTTGACTGTAACAGGCCCCAAAACTGGGGTGGGGTGTGTAAATATACTAAATAGTTAATATCAGATTGTATACAGAGAACAGTGCATATCTCATACAAGCCATCTCCATGTAAATTGCTTGCACTTCAGAACATGCTCTACACACAGGCATTCATCCCAAATTAATAAACCTAAGTAAAATTGGATTTTCCTTTGAGGTAACACAAGATAATTCATAAGTTGCTCTTCTCTAGGTAACTGGTTTTACTGAAATTATTTTTCTTATAACCAAACAGAAGTTGTTTCTGATTTTACCTTATTAATTGATTTATATCTTTGTCCCACAAATTTCTTCAAATTTACCTAATTATTGTCATATTATTCTGAGATATTTCAAGAACCTTGCATTCTATTATAGCAATGTATATAGCTCAGCACCATGGCCTAGGAATGAAAGGTGTGGGTATAAAGGGAAGAGGGACTGGAAATCCAGGTAGGGCCAGCACTCTCACCTCAGAGGATCTGGACCTGGCCAAGTCTTGAAGCTTCTCAACATCCCAGGCTTAACGTCTTAAGCAGTAGGAGAATAATATAGAACCAAAGAATAAAGAAGATTCTCAAAGGTGAACATAAGAGAATACAGGAGAGATGATTTAAGAATTGTTGGAACATAGGGGCAGGTAGGTGGCACCAGCCCTGGAGTCAGGAGGACCTGAGTTCAAATCCAGCCTCAGACACTTGATACTTACTAGCTGTGTGACCCTGGGCAAGTCACTTAACCCAAGTTGCCTGGCTCCCCAAAAAATTATTGGAATACCTGAAGGCCATGATTTTAAAAAGAGCCTAGACATCATTTTTTAAGAAATTATCAAGGAAAACTGCCCTAATATTCTAGAACCAGAAAAAGAGAAATCAAAAGAATCCACTGATCACCTCCTGAAAGAGATCCCCAAATGAAAACTCTCAGGAATATTATAGCCAAATTCCGGAGCTCCCAGATTAAGGAGAAAATATTGCAAAGAGAGAAAAAGAAACAATTCAAGTATTATGGATCCACAGTCAGGATAACACAAGATTTAGCAGTTTCTACATTAAAAGATCAAAGGACTTGGGAGATGAGATTTTGGAACACAAAAGAGCTAGGATTACAACCAAGAATCACATACCCAGCAAAACTGAGCATGATCTGTAAGGGGAAAAAATAGACATTCAATGAAATAGTTTGACTTTCAAATACAAGACCCAAGAAAAGCATAAAAAGGTAAAGAGGAAAAATAAATCATAAGTGATTCAATAAGATTAAACTGTTTACATTCCTACATGGGATAATGGTACTTGTAATTCCTAAAATCTTTCTAATTATTATGGCAGTTAGAAAAAGTATGCATAGAAGGCACAGATATGACTTGAATATGATGAGATGATTGTCTAAAAAATAAAATTAAGGAGTGAGAAAGAATCATGTGCTGGGAAAAGGGGAATGTGTTAAATTATATGACATAAAATATAATGGGGTAAATTATGTGACATAAAAGAGGCATGAAAGAGCTTTTACAGTGGAGGACAAGTTGAATGAAGTGTTGAAGGAAACACATGAACCCTACTCTCATCAGAATTTACTAAAAGAGGAAATAACATAGACACTCTGCTGGATGTAGAAATTTTTCTTACCATATGGGAAAATAGGAGTGGAAAGGGATAAGAGAAGGGATGAGGGCTGATAAAAGGGAATTTTTTTAGGGGAAGTAATAATCAGAAGCAAATCAACTTTGAGAATGCACAAAGTTCAAGGAGATAGTAGGATAAAAAGAAGGGAAATAGGATGGAGAGAAATAAATAATAATCATAATTGTGAAAAAATTCATATTCCCCAATTGACACATGGTCTAAGGATATGAACAGGCAGTTTTCAAACAAATATAAGTTATCTGTAGTAATATGAAAAAACACTCTGTCACTATTGATTAGAAAAAATGCTAATTAAAACAAGTCTGAGCTACAACCCCATACCTATCAGACTGGCTAATATGATAGGAAAGGAAGATGACAAATGTTGGCAGAAATGTGGGAAAATTGAGACATGAATGCCCTGTTGGTGAAGTTGTATACTGATTCGATCATTATGTAGAGCAATTTGAAACTATGCCTAAAGGGCTATAAAACCATGCAAGCCCTTTGACCAAGCAATACACTACTAAGTCTGTATCCCAAAGAGATGAAAAGCAAAAAGGAAAAGGACCTATGTGTACAAAAATATGTACAACAGTTCTTGTAGTGGTAGCAAAAAATTGTAAATTTAGGGGATGTCCATCAATTAGGGAATGGATGAACAAGTTATTGCATATGATTGTGATGGAATACACTTATGTTTTAATAAATGATGACCAGGATGCTCTCAGAAAAAAACCTGGAAAGGCTTACATGAACTGATGGAAAGTGAATGAACAGAACCAGGAAAATACTGTATACAGTAACAGCAATATTGTATGATGATCAGCTGTGAATAACTTAACTATCTTCACCAATACAATGATCTTAGACAATACTGAAGGAGTTATGATGAAAAATTCTCTTCATCTCCAGAGAAAGAACTGATGGAATCTCAATGCAGATAAAAGCATACTTTTCTTTTACTTCCTACATCTTTTTGTTTGTTTGTTTGTTTGGTCTGTTTTCTGTCACAAAATGATGTAAATGGAATTATGTTTTGCATGATTGCACTGTATAGCCTATAACAAATTGCTTGCCTTTTCAATTAGGGGGTTGGAAAGGGAGGGTAGGAAAATTTTTGGAACTCAAGATTTGAAATGTAATCAGGAAAAAATCAATATTAAATAAAAATTAAAAGCACATTAATTTCTAAGAAAAAACAAACAAAAAGCATTTGTAACATGTGTGTATTTATATTCTACAATAACACATATCTACAAAAGTTTGGATTATTTGATGGGAAAACTCTACTAATTTTTTTTTTTAGTAAATAGAAGAGTGAAGTAAATCTGTTCTAGTTTTTTTGACATAATTCTAGAAATGCTAGTGAAAGTGATAAGACAAATTAAAGTTACAGAATGCTAATGCATTGTTGGTGGAGTTATGGACTGATCCAAATATTCTGCAGAGCAATTTGGAACTATATCCAAAGAGCAATCAAATTGTGCATACTCTTTGATCCAGCAATACCACTGTTAGGTCAGTATCCCAAAAAAGATCATAAAAAGGAGAGAAGAGCCTATGCGTGCAAAATATATTTGTAGCAGCCTTTCTGTGGTGGCAAAGAATTGGAAACTGAGGGGATGCCAATCAATTGGGGAATGGCTGAACAAGTTGTGGTATATGAATACAGTGGAATATTGTGCTATAAGAAATAATGAGCAGGCAGATTTCAGAAAAACCTGGAAAGACTCACATGAACATATGCAGAGTAAAATGAGCAGAACCAGGAGAACATTGTACACTGTAACAGTAACATTATGCAATGATCAACTATGATAGACCTATCCCTGTTCAGCAGTAAAAAGATCTAAGACAGTTCCAAAAGACTCATGATGGAAAATGCTATCCACATCCAGAGAAAGAACTCTGGAGTCCAAATGCAGATCAAAGCATTCTGTTTTCTCTTTTAGTTCTTTTTTCCTTCTTTCTCATGGTTTTTCTTTTTGTTTTGATTCTTCTTTTACAAAATGACATATAATTAATATAATTGTACATGTATCCTATATAAGATTGCTTGCTGTCTTGGGGAAGAGGGATAACAGAGAAAAATTTGGAATTCAAAATCTTTTAAAAATGAATATTGAAGACTATCTTTACATGTCCTTAAAAATTAAGATACTGTCAAGTTGGGGGGAAAAAATTAAAGCTATTAAAATAGGCAAAGAGGAGGAAAAATTATCCCTATTTGCTGATGTCATAATGCTTTACTTAGAAAGTCCCAGAGATTCCAATTTGTACCCCCTAGAACATTCATAGCATAACCATTCCAATAGCGGAATGTTGTAAACCATTTATGTATCAAATTCTACTACATTCTTACAAGTAAATATTATTGAATCACAGGAAATAATTTGTATATGCCTTTCCAAGACATATAGAAAGATTTATGAAATAATGCAGATTGAATAAAGAACTCAAAGAACAATAAAATATTAGCAAACAGCTAAATATGGCAAACATCGTTGGTAGTAACTTATTAAATTTAATATTAACACCCTCATGTTGTCATTATTATTATCATTATCATTGCTATTGTTATCATTATCTCATTTGAACATTACTATAATCCTATGAAGTCAGTACCACAGATAATTTTCACTCCTGTTTTATAGATTAAACTAAAATCCAGAACGGAGAAGGAAATGGCAAACTATGCCAGTAATTTGACCCAGAAAATACCAAAAAGGTCACAAAGAGTTGGATACAACTGAGACAACTAAACAACAAAAAAATTTCAGAGATTCAGAACCTTATTCATGATCACCCAAATAGTAAACATCAAAGATATGATTTTTAATGCAGCTCTTCTTTCCATCAAGTAACGTAAGAAACTATATAAGAGTTGCAAGTACCTTTAGTTACAATCACAATTCTATGCTATTTAATTAACTGTTTTGGGGGGATTGTATTTTGTGGAAGATTTAAGAATTCATTGGGTTTACATGATGTAAGAAAAATCATTCAAATACTATTTGGAACCATGCCCAAAGGACTATAAAATGCACATACCCTTTGATCCAGCAATACCACTTCTAATTCCATATCTCAAAGACATCCAAAAAAAGAGAAAAGGACCTATTTATACAAAAAAAAAAACCTATTTATACCAGCTCTTTTTATGGTGGCTAAGAATTGAAATCAAAGTGATGCCCATCAATTGGGGAATGGCTAAACAAGCTGTGGTATGTGATTGTAATGGAATATTATTGTGCTGTAAGAAATGATGAGCAGGATGATTTCAGAAAACTCTGGCAAGACTTACATGAACTGATGTGAAGTGAAGTGAGCAGAATCAGAATGTTGTACACAGTAACAGCAACATTGATCAATGAAGAATTGTGAATGACTTAGCTATTCTCAGCAACACAATGATCCAAAACAATCCTGAAGGACTAGTGATGAAGCATACTATCTGCCTCCAGAGAAAGAACTGATATTGATTGAATATAGACTGAAGCATGTTAGTTTTCACTTTCTTTCTTTCTTTCATTTTTTTTCTTTTATTCAGGTCTTCTTGTACACAACTAATAAATTTTTTTACATGATTTCACATGCATAACCTATATCTGATTATTTACAGTCTCAGGGAGGGGGGAAGGAAAAGGAGAGTGGGAGGGCTAGAATTTGGAACTCAAAATTTTAAATAAAATATTTTAAAAATTTTAAAAATAAATAAAGGAATACTTAATTTAAAAAAATAAATTAAAACACGTGTGTATTCCCCAGAGCACATTCCTCCTTCTTTCTTCCAAATCATGGACAATCAGCCCAGGGTTATTTATCTGCTCTCTCCTTTTATTCTATTTGTAATCCCAAAGTGCTAGTGTACATAAAAGAACTGTTAGTGGTTCACCTGTATCAAGGGGAAAGGAAGGCTGTAAGCTTTTAGCTGAAATTAGAGTTAAGAAAGAACCAGGGTCATTAACCTAAAAAGTGGTATGACTAGCTTCTGAAACTCTTAAAACAGACAGATATTCCCTTCAAAATGTCAGCTTTGTTTCTCACCTACTTTGTCACTGTTGCAGTTTGTGCCTGATACTTACAAAGGAGCTTCAGAGAATAATTAGGTGGATCATTGATGCCAACTAATAGGTCTTCGTTTGGATTGTCATTAAAGTCACAATGAAGGCTTTGCCATTTTAAAATGGAGTACCTATGCCATGAAGAAAAGGGAAAAGGAGGGCAGGATGTATTTGAATCTCAGTCACTACTGAGATAGATATACAAATGAAATCTAGAAGGGATAGGATATATATGATAGCTCACAGTCACCCTCAGGTAAAGAAGTTGCCAAGATTTAGAGGACAGAGAACACATAAGGGAAAGGCCTTAAGTAAAGTGATATTCAGGTGAGAAAGATAATAGGACTAGCTACTCAGTGATATGTGCACTCTGGATCCAATAATCAGGTTCTTCTAGATTCTCATCCATCCTCCTCCATGTGTGAATCTCTTTAGATCATTCCAACACAACATTTTTTTTTTATTAATTGGGGAGTGCTAGGATTTTCCTTGAGTCATCCTAATCCATGTTAGGAATTTTAGTCCTATTTTAAGGACTTTTATCAAGACTTTGATATTGAAACAAAGGAAAGATACAATTTCTTTTCTCAATACCAGAGGAATATTTTATATATATATATGTATATATATATATATATATATATATACATATATATATATATACACACATATATATGTATATATATATATAAAATATACACACACACATGCACACACACATAAATACGTATGTGTATATATGAAATATACATACATATGCACCTGCATATTAATGTATATATTTTGAGGGATGGTGAGACAACAGAGGTGGAGGCATGGAGTGATGTGGGAGTGGGAGTCTTTAGCAAGATATTTTATATAAGAACTTTTAAAATTTTGTTTTAATAGTATTTCATTGATATGTTTTTATATCATGTACATTCCACAATATAGTCCTTCACTTCTCTTAAGAAACAATCTTTTATAACAATAAATTTAAAAAGAGGAGAAAATGCATAGTTCAGCCAAATCAATAAATATTTTGGAATAGTCAGACATGATTTGCAAGATTTTATATCAGTAGTGTCTTGCCTCTGCAAAGAAGCAGAGAATGATTCCTCTTGACAGTTTTTCTTTGGAGCCATCCTTGGTCGTTATAATTTGAGAGTGTTCTGTATGATCTTTGTTGTTCTTTTTATTGGCCTTTGCATTTCCATTGTTGTGGTCATTGTGTATTGTTTTTTCTGGTTTTGCTTACTTTACTTTATATCACTTCATATGACATCCCAGGCTTCTCTTTATTCATCAAATTCATGGTTTCTTTCACCACAGTAAAATTCCTTTACACAAATGTACTACAGTTTGTATAGCCATTCCCCAGCCTACTTTTTTTCCCCAGATAACAGCTTTCTTTGGGTCATCACTCCAACTTGTAACACTTTATTTTGATTTAATATTCGTAGTGACTTTCATAACTCCTAAATTGGCTTACCACCTCCAATGGCACAGACAGATGGGTGGCAATTAGTGAGGTTGCAATTAGCAAGTTTATGTGGGAGGTGGAAATTCTAGTATAGAATGTTGTAAGTGTAGAATGATCCAGAAAATAAAAAGGGTGCAAGCTGGAGAAAGGGGCCTACCAAAACAAAAATCAACCACCTTGGGATAGCTTAGGCTCAGATAATTATAAATGTTTTCTGGGATTTATTAGCTGTTCTCCTCTAATAAAATTAAATATGCATTTTTCAAGCATCAGTAATGTTTTTGTATTCTATTGTACTATTATTTTTTTCAAGAACTTCCTATGCTCCTTCCTTGGCAGTCAGTTTTTGATGACTGAACAGCATTTTTTTTTTATTGCAAACAAAGAATTCCAGTTACATGGCACTATATTGGCCTAAATATAGGCCCCATCTTTCTGCCCACATTTGTTCTATAATAAAACTTTAGTTTGTCCAATAACTTTTTTTTTTCCAGACCACCACTAGAAATCCTATGATTTAACTGAGGCTTTGGGAACCATACCTAATTGGAGAGGCATTCAATTATCCAGCAATTATTTACTTGTATTATGCACAGCACAAAGCATCAGGATTTTAAGAATAAGTAAAAAATATTCTCTCTTCTCTAAGTGCTTAAATTCTAGTAGCTCATAGCTACAGAGCTAGAAGGAACCTCAGAAGCCACCCAGTCTAGACACTATCAACCTATTTTTGTCATGGTACTCTTTGGCAGTCACCAGTACTTTGGTGACCCTATGGATCCCTTTTCCAAAATAATGCTTTTCTATTTGTGAAACAAAATGCATCAAAAAGGAAGTCAATTATACTAAAACATAGTTATAAAAAATTTTTAAAAAGAAGACATTCCTGGACCTCAGGTTAAGAATCTCCAATCTAGTCCAAGCCCTTCATGTACCTGCTGAGACCAAGAGAGGTTAAGTTACTTGACCATAGCCAAAAAGCATTTAAAGGTATTGAACTCAGACCCTTTGACTCCAGAGTCAGTGTGCTTTTTTCTACTCTACCATGCCTTAAGGTTAGAATCTATCTCTGTTTCTAAAAGAAGGCAAAAATATCAGTTTTCTTCTCAGTTGCAGAGGAATTCCACCTTTTTTTTTTAAAGAAGTGGTGGAAAGAAAAATAAAAGGTAGTGGAGGTAAGTAGTAAAATGGGAATAGGAGTTCCTCTTTAGGAGAATAACTTCCTTTAGGCCACAGTTCCAATTTGTAACACTCTGTTTTCATTTAATATTGACAGTGACTTGCATAACTCCACAATTAAATGTGTCAGTTGTTTTCCTTTTCCTTTTAACTCAACTAGATAGAGACTCTCTCCTGACTTCTACCTTATTCTATTTCTGAATGCATCCTTGTTACTAAGATCAGACCTGTCCCTCATGGTTTGATGGTATCATGCTTGCCCTAAACTGGCTGACATTTTTGACAAGATATTCTGGTGTTAGATTTCTGATCTCAATCCAAAATAATTCTAAAAGACTTGAAAATGTTTAGTTCCTTAAGTTCCATTTTTTGTTACTGATCATTTCATATGCTCATCAGAGGAAATATTGAGACGGTATGCCAAGCTTGTTTTTCCTTTTTGAGCATTGACAATTAAATGGATTCATCCTGGAGAAGTGGTATATGTTTGGGGTGGAAGGAAATTGATTCTAGAGAGAGGAGAGGATGAAACCCCAAAAAAAAACTATTTTAAGGTTTGTTTTATTTTTTCTTAGCTCCATTTGTTAAGGGCTTGTGGGAGATTTCCATCTATTTTGGTGAAAAACACATTAACCATTTATATAACTAAAACTACAATGAATCTTTGACAACCATTTCTCTTTATGCCTCCAAGACTATTCATAAAATATTTCTTGCAAGGTAAAAGAATTTTTTCTTTCTTTTACAAGAGCTCAGAGCTCTCACTGAATTCTGTCACATATGCATCAAGCTGTCCAATAATGTACTCATCAGCAAAGAAACATTATCAAATCATTTCCTGAGAGATAGCACAAGATCTGGATTTAGAGTACTGTGATTTTCATAATAGATTCTGATACTTACAGCCTGGGTGATCATGGAAAGTCAAGTAACTTCTCTGGGCCTTAATTTTCCATCCATAAAATGAGGACATTGGACTACATGACTTCTAATATTCCTACTGGCTTTGAGCTTAATGTGTCTCTTACAGAACAGCAAATTCATGACCAAATGAAATGTCCGTTAGTTATCAGCTGCTGAATGTTTCTTTCCAAAATATAATTCAGTATAAAAGTAGAAACAATGTGAACAATCATGAATTGAAGCCATACTTGATATAAATGTAAGAAGGGTACAAGCAAGCTTTTGCTGCTGATTTTCTTTATTCCAGATTACAGTGTTATAGAGAAGGGAAAATCTATTGTCTCAAAATACTCAAATATATCTCATCAATTTGAAAGTTTCCTTCAGTGATGAAGATCATTATTCGTACGTGTCTGTCTAGACTGTGCAACTTTCGTCACATTTTGCTAAAAGTTTGCCAGAAGGGCTTCCACCTTTTGGCAGGAGGCTTTTTCCCTTTTTATTCTAATATTGTGAGAATGGAGCACAAGGGAACGCTCCAGCTATTCACCTGTAATTCACTCTTAGCAATTGACCATCTCATTTTCTCTTTCTGTTAAACAATTATTGGATGACATAATTTACTCCTGTTCTTCCTTGAAATCCTCTTTCATTATATATTGCAACTTGTGACATCTACTTTTTTTGTCTCAGAAAGAGAGAGAGAGAGAGAGAGAGAGAAAGAGAGAGAGAGAGAGGGAGGAAAGTGAAGGAGGAAGGATGGAACGAAGGAAGGAGGAGGAAGGAAGGAGAAAAGAAATAAGAGAGACACGAAGGAGAGAGGAAGGAAGATGGAAAGAGAAACTAAAGAAATTATTTGTCTTGGGAGAGAAAATAGAGTTTTAAAGGCTCTCCTCAAATAGCCAATCTCCAAGCATATGTTAGTATCATAAAAGATTCTGCAGTAAATAGAATCAAAGAGAAACTTTGTTCTGATACTGATTTTCACCATCAAGTAAAGAGGTGTAAAACAAAAGTCTCAATGTTCACCAAAGGTGTTTGCAAGTATAACAAAGGATATTATTCACCTTTTCCAAAGAGAAAGGTACTCATTTTTTTAGAGAGGTTATGCTATTGTACTTTTTTGAGATTTTGAGATTATTTGAGGCTTATGCTTACTGCTCTCCCTGAAAAAAACATCAATATGTATTGTCTAGATTATGATATCTACTATACTAAATAACCAATGATTTATCCATCATTGCCTCTTAGCCTTTTTGCAGTTGGGGAGATTGTTCAAGAAAAAAAAAAGTAAAAATATCAGTTATTGAAGCTACAGGTAGACAAAGAATTTAGCCTAAGCTTGAATTGTGAGACATTAGACTGGATCAAGTTGTAAAACTATACAGAACTTTCCTACTGGAAAGCTGTTTGCTGAAGCAAAAGTCCAATTTTTTAATATAAATGTTTTATTAATGATTTTTTTTATATTACTGAGTTTCCAATGAGGCCCCCTAGCTAAAAGAATCCTCCCTTATAACATGGAAGTCCTGTTGAGCAAAGCAAATGAATACAGTGGATGTGTCCAACCATGTATGCCTCATTCTACATATACAATCAATCACAATATAGTAGGCATGCTTATACTATCAAACTTCTGAAGTCACAATTGATCACTCTAGTCATCAGATAAACACCATTATTGCCCTAGCAATGGATGGAGGCTAAGAATCATGAAATGTTGTAATCTCAGAAGAATCAAGATTTTGGGTCATCCAAACTGCATTCACAAGAGATTTAGTAGGTATAAATAGATTGTTTCTTATAGAAACTGTAAGATCATAGGATTTGGAGCTGGTAATGACTTTTGAGTTTGGGTACTTGAATAACCTAATTTCATAGATGAAGATACTCTGATCCAGAGAGGGGAGGTACCTAAAATTAAAAAGTTGAATAATGAATAGATTGGTCCAATATTTAAACCCAATTCCTTTGGCTTTCAAACAACTGCACCCAGTATCCCTCTGATAATGTTTGCGAGTAGTGGGATAAATCATATTACCAAGGATATTATGATCTGGAAATTGAGTAAGATGGTTACGTTGCAAGAATTAGAAGTTTAAAAATAAGCAACAAGAATTAGAAGTTTAAAAATAGGCAACAAAATACCCCATTAAACCTTCAATATTTCAATGGATCCATTGATGTAGGTAAGTCATGACAACTTCAGAACTTCTCTTTTATGTATACGTTCTTATGTCCTCCTACAAATTCTACATGTAGGATTTTCTGTAGATTCTGGATATTTTATCCTAGGTCAATACCAATGCTACAATCAGGGCTTATTTTATCTCTTAGAGTTACTCCATATTCAGTTCATCTCCTTTACTGACCATATATTTCCTTGAAATATGTGTCTACACTAAAATACATATAAGTGTGTAACAACTTTTTTGACACTTTCACAAAATATTAATTCTAAAACCATTTACTGATTCCAGCATGTGAAAAGCACTGAGCTAAGTGTTTGGGATAAAAAGACAGACATTAAACAGCTATTACCATCAAGAAATTTATGTTTTATTGGAAGAAAATATCACATCTATAAATAGATAAATAGAAAATACATATTACATAAATACAAAGTAATTGGATATAAGGGAAAAGTATCAGCAACTGGAGGTGTCAGACTATAATTCACTGAGGAAATAATACTTTGACCTAAATCTTAGAAGAAGCTAGGGAATCTAGTGGGCAGAAAGAGGGAGTTCATTCCAAGAAAAGGGATGATCTATGTGAAGGCATAAAGTTGTGAGATTGAGGTATAGGGAATCACAAGTAAGGCGGTTTGACTATAATACAGAATATGTAAAGTGGAATAATGTGATATAAAGTTGGAAAGGTAAGTTGGAAACTAGACTGTGATGGGCTATAGATTCCAAAACAGAATACATTATATTTTATCTTAGAGGTAAGAGGGAGTGACCCTAGAGCTTTCTGAAAAGAGGAGTAACCTGGTAAGAACCAAGCTTTAGAATGTCAACTTGACAACAGTGTAGAACATGGATACAGAGGAAGAGATTGAGTTATTATTGGTAATACACTAACCTCCTAGCATTTTTATACATGGCTCTTTGAGAAAATTACAACTTTAATTCTTCTGCTAACATAAATACAGGATCATTTTGATAATACTGCTCTCAAAAAATGTATATTCTTATGTGATGGAACAACTTTGAATGTTTCTACCATGTATAATTTGCTATTCCTTTTAAATTTACAACAAAGTTATCACAATTTTTTTTTCTATTTTTTCCCTTTCCCCCACCTCTACCCTTATTTATCAAACTTATGGATAGGCAAACAATTTATGGATAAACAAGAGATAGAGAGTAAAGTTAGATTTAAAATGGATAATTTCAATTACAGTAAGTTAAAAAGGTTTTGTACACATAAAACAAATGTAGCCAAAATCATAAGGAAAGCAAAAATTAAAACAAAAAATTGTGTAGATAGTGTCTCAGACAGAATTTCTAATCTCATCTAAAATATATAAAGAACTTCGCAAAATCTATAAGAATATGAGTCATTCTCCAATTGATAATAAATGGCCAAAAGATATGAACAGGCAGTTTAATGAAGAAATCAAAACAATTTCTAGGGGAAGCTAGGTGGCACAGTGGATAGCACACTGGCCTTGGATTCAGGAGGAACTGAGTTCAAATCCAGCCTCAATCACATAATACTTACTAGCTGTGTGACCCTGGGCAAGACACTTAATGCCATTGTCTATCCCCCTGCCAAAAAAAGGAAAAAAAAACACAATTTGTAGTCATATAAAAATGCTCTAAATCATTATTGATCAGATAAATGCAAATTAAAACAATCTTGAGATACCATTTTACACCTCCAGATTGGCTAAAATGATTGAAGGGGAAACAACAAAAGTTGCAGGGGATGTAGAAAAATTGGGACTCATTCATAGAATTGTGAACTGATCTAACTGTTTTGCAGAACAATCTGGAATTATGCTCAAAGAATTATTAAGCTGCCTATACCCTTTGACCTAGGAATACCACTAATAGGTCTATTTCCAAAGATAATTAGGGAAAAAGGAAAATAATCTATACATTCTAAAATGTTTATAGCAACTTTGGATTATTGAAAATGATGCTCAATTCCCCAGATATCCATTCTTTACCAGTTGTTGAATTCATGGTCTAGCTGAAATATATCTATATCTAGGTATATATCTATATATCTATATCTATGTGCGTGAATAGATAGATAGATACATACATACATAGATACATAGATGCATACATTGATACATACATAGATAGATAGAACAAGGATAGGCCATGAAATACCTATTTGTCTATCTGAGAGAGATACACACATACATGTGTATGCATATATATATATATATATACATTTATATATGTGTATATATATGCAGTTTTCCTTTTTAAAAATTTCTTTAAAATTCCCCCATTTCTAAGTATATCTTTCCCTAACAGTCTATCACAGGTAATGAAGAATACAAACAAAAACAAAAAAAATAAGAATAAAGGAGAGGGGGGGAAACAGCATTTCAGTGCTCTGGTTTCAATAAAAATAAACATACATTAAGAGGGATTGGGGGAGGGGCAGATTTTTTTTTCTATTCAGTCCAAGAAGTCTTGTTAAGGAAAGCAATGGATAGAAAGGTTCCAGTGCTGGATAGATATTCTAGAGTGGTGAAAGACAGAAATGTTCTTTAAGTACCTAAATATGAATATTAGTAGCAAATTTTGTAGTAGCAAAAATTGGAAACAAAATAGATGCCCAATAATTGTGGAATGGCCGAACAAATAATTTAAATGAATTAAATTGAATATTATTATGCCATAAGAAAACAAATGAATAGATGCAACTCAGAGCCACATGGGAAGACCAACACATTGATGAGAAATGAATTCAGAATGAGGCAAACAATACGTAAAATTAAAATAATATAAAATAACAGTTAAGTCAAAACCTCTCTAATTACAATAATTATCCTTGGTCTTGGAGAAGAAATCCTTCCATTAATTAGAGAAGTATGGGACTATGGTTATATAATATTTAAAGTGCTTAGAAAAATGCTTGGCACATAATAGGTGCTATATAAATGCTGGCTATTATTATTTACTTTGACAATTGGTTTTGATTAACTGTTACAGAGGAAGCCTCATTTTGGGTAGTCTGTCTGGAAGCAACTGTAATATAAATATGAAAGCCACTAAAAAGTTTCTTTTTTTAAAGAATGTAGACTTTCTTAAGGCAAAATGCAGATTTGTTTTCAGTATTCAGCAAAAACTGGTATTCCCATAGCAAACATATTAAATTGTTTGGAGAAAAAAAAAACACTTGAAGTTGAGGGCTTACAAACAATATACATATAAATAGACTTTTCTCTTATTCCTCTATTCTCCCAGACTCGTCTCTTATCATGTAACCCCTATTATAGTGGACACTATTGTGGGGGAAAAAATGGAGCTTTTTACACAACTCCAAATTTAAAAGCAGAAAGACCTAAACTGTAAAAATAAGAAACACTTTAGTGATGAGGTCTTCAGTCACAACATTCCAAGCAGGGCTACTCAGTCAGTCAACAAGCATTTATTAATAATCTACTCTGTGGTAGTATCTGTGCTGGGCTCTGGGTATAATAAGAAAAACAATAATGAACAAAGAAGCAAACAAACACAAAAAAATCAGTCCTTGCTTTCATGGAGTTAACAGTCTAATGGGGAAGTAAATATATATAAAAAAACCCCAGCAAAACTGTGTACAAAACAAAAAGCAAACAGGATAAACTGGGGATAATCTCAGAGGGAAGTCACCAAATTTAAGGAAGACTGGGAAAGGATGGCTGTAGAAGGAGGGATTTTAGCTTAGACTTCAAAAAAGGAAGCCAGGGAAGGCAAAAGGTAGAACTAAGAAAGAACAGGGTTTCATTCATGGAGTACAGTGATAGTAAATGACAGAAGTTAGGAGATGGTATGTGTTGTTCAAGGAGAAGAATGATGGCCAGTATCACTGGATTGCAGAGTACTTGGAAGAGAGTAAGGTATAAAAAGCCTGGGAAATTAGGAAGGGACCAAGTTTATGAAGGGCTTTGAAAGCCCTTATTCAGAGGTTTTATATTTTATCCTGGAGGTGACAGGGAGCCACCAGATTTGATTGCATGGTCAATGACATGGTCAAACTTGTCCTTAAGAAAAATCAGTTTGATGGATAAGTAGAGAATAATCAGAATTGAGGGCATCTCCACTTTGCATCTGCCTGGTTTCAACTCCACAGAACAAGATGTTCTTATCAGGTAAAGCTCATTACTTCAGTTCTCATCACCATGCTGCTAAATTAAGCCTTGATTGATATCACCTCCCTCATACCTTTGTCCCCTCAGATTGGAGGTCTAGAGGGTGGTGTACCAAACTCCACCCAATACCTTCCTTTACAGAGAGCAGAAACTGGACTCAGCTCATTCCACTATGCATCTGCTTCTCTGCCTGATTTCACCTCCACTCATCAAGATGTCCTTATGCTGAGGGGCAGAGCCAAGATGGCAGAGTAAAAGCAGTGACTTACTTAAGCTCTTCCAAAAACCCCTCCAAATACCTGTAAAAATGGCTCTAAACAAATTCTAAAGCAGCAAAACCCACAAAAAGACAGAGTAAAACAAGACAACCTGGATGGTTGATTAGAAAGCTCTATCATGCCAGTTGGGGAGACAAACACAGTTCAGCGTGCATGCAGAGTCAAAGAGCAGGCCTCAGCAAACCTCAAGCAGGCCTCAGGGGCAGCTGTGGCAATTTCCAGACTTCTCAACCCACAAACACTAAAGACAACTTAGAAGGTTAGTAGGAAAATTCTGTGACTCTGGTGAGAGAGAAGTTTGCTCCCAGCCCCAGTCCTGGAGCACCTTTGTGGCAGTGGCTGCTTCCAGAGCTTCCAGGCCACAGACTGAGGGGGAATCCAGTGACTGATCAGAGGGGGATTGCAGAGATCTTTGCTGGTGCTGAGGCAGGATTCTCTTGCTTTGCCTGTGCTTGGCTCTGGGTTGCAGTTCTGGGTGGCAGTCCTGGGGCAAGGAGGAGCACTGGAGTGGTGAAACTTGTAGTGGTGGTGAAAAGAGAATCCTCCTTATGGTTCCAAGTCAGAAAAGAGTGCTTGTGGTCACTCATAAACCAGAGCACAGGCCAAGAAAGGAGTAAACACCTAGCCTTTGATCATACCACCATGAAAGAACTGAAAACTTAAGGTCTCTAGAGGTTTCTCTGAAAACAGCTGCACAAAACCACTGAAGCTTGGAACAGTACATTCTCCACACTGGAAGCAGACCACTGCCTTAACAAAGAGTCTAAAACTCAAGGAATTGGCTGGGAACATGAGCAAACAGCAAAAAGAAAAAAAAAAAGAAAGAAAAAGAAAAAAAACTCAGATTATAGAATCTTACTTTGATGACAAAGAAGTTCAAAACATATAACCAGAAGAAGAAAACAAAGCCAAAGCTCCTACATCCAAAGCCTCCAAGAAAAATATGAATCAGTCTCAGGCCATGGAAAAGCTCGAAAAGGATTTGGAGAAGCAATAAAGGGAAGTAGAGAAAAAACTGGGAAAAGAAACAAGAGTGATGCAAGAAAATCATGAAAAAGCTAGTCAACAGCTTGCTAAAGGAGTCCCAAAAAGATACTGAAGAAAATAGCACCTTAAAAAAATAGCCTAACCCAAATGGCAAAAGAGGTCCAAAAAGCCAATGAGGAGACTGCATTAAAAAGCAGAATTGGCCAAATGGAAAAGGAAGTTCAAAAGCTCACTGAAGAAAATACTTCCTTAAAAATTAGAATGGAGGAATAGGAAGCTAGTGACTTTATGAGAAATCAAGACACTATAAAACAAATCCAAAAGAATGAAAAAAAAATAGAAGACAATGTGAAATATCTCATTGGCAAAACAACTGACCTGGAAAATAGATCCAGGAGAGAGAATTTAACAATTATTGGACTATCTAAAAGCCATGCTCAAAAAAAGAGCCTAGACATCATCCTTCAAGAAATTATCAAGGAAAACTGCCCTGATATTCTAGAACCAGAGGGTAAAATAGAAATTGAAAGAATCCACTGATCACCTCTTGAAAGAGATCCCCCAAGGAAAATTCCTAGGAATATTATAGCCAAATGCCAGAGTTCCCAGGTCAAGGAGAAAATATCGCAAGCAGCCAGAAAGGAACAATTCAAGTATTGTGGAAACACAATCAGGATAACACAAGATTTAGCAGCTTCTACATTAAGGGATCGCAGGGCATGGAGTATGGTATTCCAGAGGGCAAAGGAGAAAGGATTACAACCAAGAATCACCTACCCAGCAAAACTGAGTATAATCCTTCAGGGGAATAAATGGACACTCAGTGAAATAGAAAACTTTCACATTCTTACATGGAAAGATGATATTTGTAACTTATGAGATCTTTGTTAGTATTAGGGTAGTTGGAGGGGGGAAATATATATATATATATACATATATATATATATATATATATGGATAGATTGGTAGAGGGCACAGAGTGAGTTGAAGATGAAGGGGTGATATCTGCAGAATGAAATTAAAGGAGAGAGGATTATGCTGGGAAAAGGACAAAGGGAGATGTGGAGTGGGGTAAATTATCTCACATGAAACAGATAAGAAAAGCCTTTTACAATGGATGAGGAATTCGGGAAGGTGAGAGGGAATGAGGGAATCTTATTCTTATTGGATTTGACTTAAGGAGGGAATAACATACACTCTCAACTGGGTATGGAAAGCTGTCTTACCCTACAGGAAAATAAGGGGGAAGGGGATAAAAGAGCAGGGGGATGATAGAGGGGAGGGCAGATTGGGGGAGTGGGTAATCAAAAGCAAACACTTCTAAGGAGGGACAGGGTTAAAAGAAAGGGGCAGGATAGATTGAAGGGAAATATATTTAGTTTTTCACAGCATGACCATTATGGAAGTGTTTTGCATTAGTACAGAAGTATAACCTGTGTCAAGTGGCTTGCCTTCTCAATGAGGGTGGGTGGGGAGAGAGGAAAGGAGAAAATTTGGAACCCAAGTTTTAAAAAGAAATGTTAAAAAATTGTTTTCACATGCAACAGGAAAATAAGATATACAGGCAATGGGTTATAGAAATCTATCCTGTCCTACACGAAAAAAGAAGAGGAAGGGAATAAGAGAAGGCAGGGGTCGGGGCAATAGAAAGGAGGGCAGATTAGGGGAAAGTGTATTCAGAACACATGCTGTCTTGCGATTGGGAGAGGGATGAGATGGGGAGAAAATTTGGAACTCAAAATGTTGTGGAAGTGAATGTTGAAAACTAAAAATAAATGAATTAATGAATTTTAAAAAAAGATGTCCCTATGCTGGGTACCCCCTTGGGTTGCATTCCTGCCCCATTGACTTATTTCCAGATGCCTTTGTGTTTTTCTCCCCCCACTACTTTGTAAACACTTAGCACAGTACCTAAGCACATAGCAGCCACTTAATAAATATTTATTGGATTGGATTATTGAATTAGATTGGGTCAGAGACTTCAGGTAAGGAGACCAATCAGTAGTCTATTGTAATGGCAAAAGTAATAAGTGAAAAGGGCTTGCACCAGGGTGGTGGTAATATCAGAAGATAGGAGTTATATATGAGAAATGTTACAAAGGCAAATGTGATTGTATATGAAAGGATGAGAAAAAGCAGTCAAGGATGGTTGTAAGATTACGAGCTTAAGTGATAAAGAAGATGGTGGTACCCTCAACAGTAACAGAGATATCAGAAAGAAGGCAATGTTGGTAAGGGGTAAGTATGGAAGATAATGAGCACAGTTTTGAACAAATTGAATTTAAGATGACTACAAGACAAATGATTCAAGACACTCAAAAGGCAGCTAAAAAACTGAAACTGGAGTTTGTAAGTGGAGCTAAGGGCATATAAGTAGATCTGAGAGTCATCTCCCTAGAAATGAAAATTAAATCTATAGATGCTGATAAGATTACCAAGCAAAATAGTATAGAAAGAAAAGGGGAAAAAAAAACCAGCTTAAGATAAAGCCTTGAGGTATAGCCACAATTAATGGATGGAATCTTGGTAACCATAATTGTCTTCTTCTTCTTCTTCTTCTTCTTCTTCTTCTTCTTCTTCTTCTTCTTCTTCTTCTTCTTCTTCTTCTTCTTCTTCTTCTTCTTTTTCTCCTTCTTCTTCTTCTTCTTCTTCTTCTTCTTCTTCTTCTTCTTCTTCTTCTGCTTCTTCTTTTTGGTTAGGAATTGGGGTTAAGTGACTTGCCCAGGGTCACACAGCTAGTAAGTGTCAAGTGTTTGGTCTGAGGCTGAATTAAAACTCAGATCCTCCTGACTTCAGGGCCGGTACTCTATCCACTGTGCCACCTAGCTGCCCCAGTAATTGTCTTCTTTTTACCTTTGTATTCTCAGTGTTTAGCACAGTTCTTTGTACATAATAGGTACTTTGTAAATTCATGTTGTGTCAGACTGAAAAGAAATTGATAAAAAAAAGTTAGGTGGCATGGTGGCTAGAGAGCCAGACCTAAGATTTTTAGGGAGGCCTGGGTTTGAGTATGGCCATAAGCTCTTTTACTTATGTGAACCTGGGCAAGTCACTTAATCTTTGCATGTCTCAGTTTTATCAAGTGTAAAATAGAGATAATTGTAGCACCTTCCTTCAAAGACCATTATAAGGATGAGAATATCTGTAAAGTAGCTTGTAAACCTTAAATCTTATATAAATGCTAGCTATAATTATTATTTTCATAAGTTATCATTATTGCATTCATAACTGATAGTTATTAAGTATTTTGGTTCTAACTTGTAACATGTACATAAAATAAGTGTAGAATAACTCTAATAGAAGTCAAAGAAATAAGTAGAGTGGCATCTAACATTTTTTGAGTAGTCTGGACCAATAAAACAATAATAGCAATGAAAATAAAATACTACACATATTTTAAGGCAATATCAAACAAAATAATGGGACACAAGTATTTTCAATATAATCACAATAAAATTGATGAGGGAACAAATATATGAGGGATATTTGGGAGAAGGAATGGTTGCTTCCCTGGCTAGCTACTAAATTATGCTATGAAGTTCTAATTATCAAAACAATTGGGAGCTAGATTTTGAAACAACAAAGTAGTTCAAAGGAACACAATCGTAACTCAGAGTTAAATCCAAACATAGACTATAAACTAACATTTTTAGTCTTTATGTTTTTTTAGACTATAAACTAAGTTTGATAAACCAGAAATCATCAAATATTGGGAATGAGAATTCTTATTCAAGAAAAAATTGGAAAAATTGAATATCAGATAGAAAAACTTTAGCTTAAATATATGAGAACATATGCTACCACAGACAACATTTCCTATGATTATATACCAAATGATAATTATCTAAATGGTAAAATAATAAGAGGAAAATGGAATTGTATCATCATTGTAGAGGAAATTTTTCTTGTCTATTTGACAAATAAGAAAAGAATTATACAACATGGAACAGATTAATTTGATTATATAAAAATAAATAATTTTTTAATAACAAAGAAAGCAATGAATCCAAAACAAAAAAGAAACAGATTGGGGAGGAAGAGATACATATAAATATTTCTGATCTAATATCCTAAACGCTAAGCAATTGATATAAGTTCATAAGAGTAAGACACTCTCCATTAGATAAATGGTCAAGGGATAATAATAAGCCATTCTCAAAGTTTTTAATAACATAATGACCTGGAAATTATTGAAATATCAATAATCACATCATAAAGGGAAGATATTTAGTGGTATAAACAGATTTTAAGGTCATTTGCATAAAATTGAAAACATGGGAAGTGATGAAATCACAAAAAGTGATAGAGTATTTAAAATAGAGTGATGCAGCTAAGTGGCGCAGTGGATAGAGCACCAGCCCTGGAGTCAGGATGACCTCAGTTCAAATTCAGCCTTGGACACTTACTAGCTTTGTGACCCTGAACAAGTCATTTAATCCTGATTGCCTCAAAAGAAGGAGATGAAGGAAGAAAGAAAAAAAGAAGACTCAAGACAGAACCTTTCAGAGATAGTATATGGATAATCACTTAGCAAAGAAAACTAAAAAGTAGAGGTTGGGTAGGAAAAGAACCAAAAAAGCAGTATCAAGAAGGAGAGAGTATCTAAAAAAAGCAAGCCATCTATATAGAACATACCTTCACTTTATTCCTCTCACTTAACATCTTTCAATCCAACTTCTGACTTTATCATTCCCCTGAAACTGCTCTCTCAAAAGTTAGCAATAATCTCTTAGTTGGCAAATTTAATGATCTTTTCTCAGTCTTTATTTTCCTTGATCACATTGCAGCCTTTGACACTATTGATCACTCTCCTCTTTGATACACTCTTCTCTCTAGGTTTTCAATTCACAAATCTCTCCTGCTTTTCCTCCTACCTAACGACTCCTTCTCAATTTCCTTTGTTGGATCCTCATGCAGATTCTGCCTTTAACTGCATGTAGGTGTCCTACAGGGTTCTGTTCTGGACTCTTCTCTCTTTTCCTTCTATACAATTTCCCTTAGTAATATCAATGGCTCCCATAGATTTAATTGTCATTTCCAGGCTGATAATTTTTAAGTCTACTTATACTATCCCAACCTCTCTGATGACCTCCAATCTTGTATCTCCAATAACCTTTCAGACATCTCAAATTGATGCCTAGTAGACAAACTAAACATGTCCAAAATGGAACTCATTGTCTTTCCTCTTAACCCTTCCCCTCCCACCTTCCCTATTACTGTAGAGGGGAACATCATTGTCCAGTCAGTTCCTTAGGCTCACAACCTAGGAATCATCCTTGACTCCTCACTATTTCTTATTCCATAGCTGATCTGTTGCTAAGGCCTGTCAATTGCACCTTTGCAACATTTCAGGAATAGCCTGATTCTCTACACCTACACTACTACTATTTGGAACTATTTCAATAGCTTGCTGTTGGGTCTGCCTACCTCAAACCTCTCCCCACTCCAATCTCTCCTCCTTTGGGCCACTAAAGTGATTTCCCTAAAGTACAGGCACAATTTTGTCACTCCATTTCTCGAAATATTCTAGTTACTCCCTATTATCTCCAGGATGAAATAAAAATCCCTTGCTTGGCATTCAAAGCCCTTCATAACCTAGCCCCCTCCTTCTTTTCAAGTCTTCTCACACCTTATTCTTTGTCATGCTTTAATTCGCCATTTGACACTGGTCTCTTAGCTGTTGCGTGAACAAGATAAGCTCTTGGCTCCAGGCATTTTCACTGGCTAGGCTCCATTCCTGGAATTCTCTACCTGCTCATCTTTGCCTAATGTCTTCCTTGGCTTCTTTTAAATTCAAACTAAAATACTGTGCTCTAGAGGAAGCCTTTACCAAGCCTTTCACACAAGGGGATCATTGCTCACACTTGGTATGTCAATTTCAAGTAAGTAGTAAGGCTGAAATATAGATTGTAAATGGTTAAGAATTGAGTGGGAGAGAAAATGGAGGCAATGAATTTGGGTTTATGGATGGGAATGAATGGTATGAGATTTTTCTTCTAATCATTGAAACCTTAGAATAACTGGAGCTGGGAAAGAAGTCAGATGATGGGTGAGATTGAAGATTAGAGAAAATGGATGAGTGAGGAAGAGAAAATTTCTGGAAGAGATGGGAGAGGTTGGGAAACACGAGTAGAGTTATTCACCTCATTAAGAAGAAAGGCTGTGTTTATCAGAAACTGAAACAAAGGCAAAGGACAATATCCTTCATTCATGGAGTTGTAGATTAGGGCAGAAAAAAACATTGTAGATTAAGGGAGAAGAGACAATGACATTGCAGGGAACAAAAGGATGGCTTACATGTTTTCCTTGGAGAGGTAAATAATACTGTAGTTGGAGCTGGTTTCTTATGTCACAAGGCAATGGGAAACATCATTTTGTTTAAAAAGTAGTCTTCTTGTATTGCAGTGCTCTTTAAGGTGAACATGTAGAGAAAAAGGCTTCCATGAATATAATTATATTTCACGTGCCAACATCTGTGAAAGAAGCTGAAGAGGCAGAAGAATTCTAAAAAGAACTCAGGAGACTCTACAAATTAAATCTGTATAAACTTAAATATTCAATCTTTTGCATAGAAAAGAGGGCATAGGGAAGAGAGGTAAAAATATATTGGAAAATATAACCTGTGAGTTTGAAAAGAATGAAGTCAAAGGCCATTCTTTTAGTCATTCAGGTTCTCAACATAATATCATCTTAGACGCTATACTCTCTCACCCGACATATTGTAAAAGTTGCCAAATCTTGTTCTACATGTACAACATCTCTTGTATGGAGAAAGAGGTCCCCTCTTTCAAAGCTACATCTTTGCTCAGGCCTTCATCTTCTCTCATCTGGATTACTACTACAATAGCCTCCTAATTGACCCCCCAGCTTTTGGTTTCTGTTCCTGAATTCATCCTGTGTTTAGCTACCCAAATGATTTTCCTAAAATGCAGGTGTTATGAGGTACATTCCCTAACTCCATAAACTCCAGTGGCTCCTTATTACCTCTAGGATCAAATAGAAACTGTTTAGTCTCATGCTCAGCATGGGAAGGCATGGATGGATTGTGATCTGCACCACAAGTGGATAGAATAATCATCCAACAGATAATCACATCCTTGAGAGAAGAGATTTTTTTTCCATTTTTTCCTTTGTAGCTCCAGTGTCTTTTAATATTGTGGGAGTTTAATCGATGCTTATTGATCAATTGCAGGAAATACCCAAATTAATGAGATCATAGATCTTTTATTTACATTATTTATCTTACATTCTGATTTGAACATTAGATGAAATAATATGTTCCAAATATATAGTAACCATCAGCAAGCATTTTTTTTTATTTTGCAAAAATTTTCATCACCTAGAGTATGGAAAAGGTTGCCCTACTTTTCTTTTACCATTGGTATCTCTAAAACATCAGAAGAAAAATTAGAAATCTGACACTCAAGTTTTAAAATCAGTTTTTTTTTTTCCTGATAGAATAATACTGTACTTGGGCTGCACATTCACTGCAATCAGTGATGAATGAGTTCTTAATTCAGTTAAAATCCTCTTTGTGCATTTTTAGATGTGGTAGGACATTTAACATAGTCCTTCAGTGACTAATTTCAAATGTTAGAGCTCATTCTCTACAGTGGTAATCACTGGGAAAAAAGGAGAGGGATTGGAGAGAGATTTTCCTGTTAGCTCATTTGTACAGGATTGAGCAGAGAACAAGATGGAAAGTATGTTCTGTTATTTTTTCACATACTCTTCAGTTTACCTAAACTATAAAAAGAATGGCCACTATTAGATGATGCTGCTGAATCTTTTTCAATATTAATAATCAAAGAGACAAAGCATAGTTATTTCTTTTAGTCTTGTCAGAAATGTTTATAGCTGACAAAATATTGTTCTTTTTAGAAAAAGGGTAAATCATTTTTGAAATATAATTTCAATTAGCTTAAGCATTCAATAAGATTTTTTTGTCTCAAAAGGCAAGAAGTATAGCTCACTGAAATAGGAGCTATACTTTGTACTCTTTACCCATTCTACAGATGTACCCATTACTCATATATCAGATGACACTCACCTCTCTCATGATTCCTGACACCAGTAGGAAATATTTTACAGAAAAGGTGGAGTGTTATAGTGGAAAGAAAATTGGTATCTATCCTCAATTCAGATATTGCTTTCTAACATTTACTAGATGTATCATCATAGGCAACATGAGGTCCTCAACCTCTCAGCCTCATTTTCTTCATCTGTAAAATTTGAAAAATATTATCTATGGCAGGAGGCAGTAGTGGTAGAGTAGATGGAGAACTAGCTTTGGGATCAAGAAGACCTGGGTTCAAGTCCTTACTCTGAATCATGCTAACCATGTGGACTTATGCAAATCATTTAACCTCTCAGTGCCCCCAAACAATTCACTAAGACTCTATGTTCTAGAATAGATACCAAACTTCATTGGTAGAGGGACTTTCCTCACTAAGAATTTTGTGTGCCAATGATATCAGATCTGGACAAAAAAAAAAGTCCTACAAATGGCAGGATCAAAGGAGATAATACACACAAAGTGGTTTGCAGTTTATCAAGTGTTATATTAAATTATGAATCCAGCATGTTAAAATATTTTTATATTTATTTATTAAAAAGTTAGTGCTTTCTAAGTTTTGCTTTGGTTTTTGTATCCTGCTAGTAAATCCCAGGAGAAAGAAGAATGGACAACAAAGAACAAAGAGTGATTGTCTGAAGGATTTAGCCTGTTGAGCTAAGGGACAGAACAACCTATGACCTCAATTTGTCATAATGCCTTCATAAATAATTCATTTGAATTGCAATGGTTTCTTTTGGCACTGACCTTGGATTTCCCGCATAGGGTGGAAGCTAAATCTTTTAGATCAAATAAGAACTAAATGACTCAAAAGGTCCAATTGATTTTGCTATATTTGACCCATGACTTCTTACTTTCCTGAATGATTTGCCTACTGAGAGTTTAGAAGAGTATCAAAGATAGGACAAGGTGCGAACCTCAACCAAGTGACGAGATTATGAAGCATTTATTTGCCATGCTCCCCTGCAGAGTCCTTGAACAGTATTTTCAATCATAAAGGCAAAGTATGAAGGCAGTGCCCCAGTTAAGATAGTTCCACGCTCCACTATATGCACTTGTGTGCCCTCTAAAGTGTTTCCCTCTGCCATGTAGATAGATCCACAGTGTGATAACTAGGTCACATCAGTGTTGTGACAATCTCAATTGATTTTTTTTCTCACACAACACCATGAGTCCCCAAGAAATTCTACTAGTGCTATAACTTTCCCATTGTTAGAAAACTATTTGAAAAGGAACTTAAAACTTTGATTCCCATATTGGATCACAGATTTAAGACTAGTAAGGACTTTCTAGGTCATCTAGTCCAATTGCTGATTTCACAGGTGAGAAACTGAGGCCCAGAGTACTAAAGGCTCTTGCTCTACATCACACAGGTAGCAGTGGTAGTACAAGAATTTGAACTTAGACCCTTTGCTTCCAAATCCAGCACTCCTCCTTTCACTTCCCTGAACATTGATGATACATTAGGGCTTTTGTCTTCTTTTCAAAATAGTGTATGACTGTTTATAAACCTAATCATCCAAAATGAGTGTTTATATCTTTGTTTTTGTTATGCAAAGAGGTATAGAGGATATAAAGCTGACCTTGGAACTGGGAAGGCTGGGGCTTAAATATTCTCTCTGACATACTCTCTCTTCCTTCTTTTCTCCCTCCCTCTCCCTTTCCCTCCCTCTTTCCATCCCTCTGTCTCTCTGTGTGTCTATTTCTGTCTCTCTCTTCTCTCTCTTTTTTCCTGTCCTTCACTCTTTCTCTATGCATCTCTGTCTCTCCCCTTCTCTCCCTCTATTTCTCTCTCTACTTTTGTATAATGTGTGTGTGTGTGTGTGTGTGTGTATAGATGTACAGATACACACAAAACATTTGTCTTATTATTTTATATAAGCTTCCTATTCAAGATCTCCATACATCATTTAATCACAGTTTTAAAAGTCCTTTTTCCACCCGGGGAGGTCAGTTAATTCCTCACTTTAGTTTGTGGTTACTTGGAAGGGATCTTACTTTGTTTTGTTTCACACTATCTAGGAAAAAAAATCTTGCCATGAGAAATTAACTAGAGAATATCATCTCAAGGGTGTCCATTACTATATAGCTTTCTTTCCTCCATTTGTCACCAACTATCGCTACCACCTACACACTCCCAACTGACTGGATTCCAGTTAAAACTCCTTCAATGATAGACCATTCTCAACTTTAATTTCTCTCACAGTGATTAATTGAAGTATATCCCTTCAGTTCCTACTGTGTACCCAAAATTGTACTATCATCAATCTACAAATTGTCCATTCTTCTATGATAATATAAAGTAAATTTTCTACTTATTTCATATAGCAAATTGGTTATAATTTAAATACAAAAACAATCAAAAACAACCAATATTGCCATTTTTAGGCTTCTTCTAGAATTTCATAAACATGTTTTTTTTAAATTATACATGTAATGTAATTAACAGAAGTAAGGAGATTTTTGCATGCTATTTGAGGAATTAATCAAATAAAATATCATTAGATTTGTCTTCCATGAACATTAACATATAGAAATTAAAAGGATGATCTAGTGATATCAAATCCCATTTTTCATATAAAAAACTGAGTGCTAGAATGCTTAAGTGACTTGTCCATGGCCATATAGCTAACTAGTGGCCAAATCTGGGATAGAATGTAAGTAGAGGGAGTTTTAGTTCATATCTAGGTCTGCTGTTCCATTTTATCATGCACAGCTGACTGAAGATAATATGAATATGTTCTTATTTCCTTGAGTGAGCTTAAAATGTTCTTATTAGGATCAGAATTATACAACATATAAAAATTGCTTTGCAAACCAGAAGGCATCAGAAAAATTCTACCATCACTATCATCAATAATCATCATGATTGTTATCTTCATCATCATTTTTATTGCCCTAATAATGGTTATCATAGATTTAGGAAAAGGCAATAGATTAGACTGTAAAGTAGAGGAAGTTTATTTTTGTTATTCCTTAACCTCTCCTTTATGTTCTCTTTCTTCTTGTTTTCAGCTCTTTCCTTTCTCCCTAATACATCTTTCAGACTTAAAAATATTGGGAAACCAAATTGTCACCCTCAACAAAATAATTCTATTTTTAAAGATAGAGAAAAATGGATTTAATCATGACCCCAACCACATCCAAAGTGCTAAATCACTTAATAATCACTGAATATTTAATTTAATTTGGTGAAAAAGACTCTAACCTCCCTCTCATTCACATTTTTGAAATTTTATTTCCACTATATAAATTCCATATTAATAAGTCATCATAGATGCTCTGTGATGGAGCTCTTGCTATACAAATTTGAAATTTTAAGTTCTATGAGGTGAGTCATTTAAGATATTATAATTGAATTCCCAGGATAACAATTTCTAACTCATGAAATCTGGTCTGGGAGAGGAATGTTCAAGCCCATCTGGTGTTGCTGCATCAGATTGCTTCAAGCCAAGTTTTTTGATCTTCCACTTCTGTCAGCAATGTTGGCCAGCTTCCTGTGATTTCTTAAGTATTTCACTGCTTTCAGAAGAGCCTTCTCTTCCTCCTCAACACTATAAAAAAAAAAGGAAGAGAGGGCAGGAAATACTTGCTTCTTTAGCAGAGGGAACTGGATTTTCTTCAAATTAAAAATATGCCAATGTTGTACATTATGGGGAAGTTTCATGGCTAACAATTTTCTGCTGTTGAGTCTTTACTGAACTTACTTTAATTGGCCAATGGGACCATTTGTTGAGATAAGAGAAGTTTGGCTACCTCAGAAAATACTTTGCTTTTGAAATATATACTCAAAATCTATGGTTACATTTTTCATTAAAGAACTCCAAATGTTAAATCTGAAAGTGATTCTGTACAAGGTCATTTTACAAGAGAAAAAAGTGACATTTTGGATTTTCATTTTGCATTAGCAATTAAATTATGAGTTATTATTATTTTGAAAATTGATTTCACCCTTAAAGATTTCTTTTACACAAAAATTCCTCAAGGCCCTTTTTAAAATTATATGTGCAATAGGAAAAATGAAAGGTTTGATTTTTTTTTGTTTTCTGAAACAAATTAGACTAAAATTACTCCCCTTCTCATCTTTTGTTACATCAAAAACATACTGAAAGAGAAATAAGCCTCCATATGGCACGTAATACTTGGCTTTGGACAACACCATCTTGGTTGGCTAAAGAAATTAATTTTTTGGTTTCATCCCTTATAAGTAGATAAAACTTTATAATTTGCTCATATTTGTATTTCACTACTAAGTAAAATTTAACATGTTTCATTCAAAGACTTTGTGGAATGGCAAAACAGGCGAGATGATATGTCTGAATTCTATACTCCCCATCTTTTCCTCAAACAATGAATTGTAAGGCTGCCAGTCCCATTTTTTTTCCCTGAATACTGTTTAAGTTTAAGGTCCTTAGATCTTCTTGGGTGTCTGCAAAAAGGAAATTAACAAGATTTTCTTTACATGAGCATGAGGCAAGTGATTTGCTCATGAGGACTTCTTTGTTCAAATTAAAGTTCAGAATAAGGTCACTGACATGAGAAATTACAGAAGGGTTATAATTAAGGAGTCAGGACTTTTAGATCAATATAGATTATGAAAGGATGTGTTACAAACTTTGTAATACTGCATGATAGACTCCAAATATGTAGCTTCCAGAAAAATTTTAAAAATATGACCTGCTTATTAGAATTACAAAGCTGAAACTCTTTCTCTTTGATGAATTAACATAGATCAAATTACTAAACTACAAATACAAACCCCAAAATACTTCCTTATGCATTCAACAAATTAACTACTTGAATAGGACCATTGTACCAGGCCACAATAATCTAGACCAAGCATTCATTTATAAAATTTGAAGAACATCATTTTTAATAAGCATTGCCATACCAATTATTCTTAATATCTAAGATACCTGGAATGAAAACCTTTCAAAGTGCAGAGACCATCATCCATTTCATCACTTCTGCTATTGCTATTGTACCAATGAGGATTTTAATGAGCCTATAGAACGTAAGCTTCAATACTTTCATTCAAATACAAAAAAAGTTGATTTATCCACTTCTACAATATGCAAAAAAAAACATTAAAATTTAAAATAAATACATCAGAATACTTATTTGATCAAGGACTGTTTCTATCTGAACCCAATGGAAAAGGATGAAAAGAAAAATGTCATTATGATAATATATATTTTATATCATTATAAAGTTTGCAAGGTACTCTAAATATTTTCTCCTTTGATAAAAGTCAGAAGTAAAGAGCAGGGGGAGGAAAGAAAGATAAAAAAGTAAATAACCTTTTTTTCTTCTGTTTTATTTTGCTTCTTTCTTGTTGTTCTTCCTATTGGTGCTAATTCTTCTTTACAACATGACTAATGTGCAAATATGTTTAATAGATATATGTTTAAATGTTAATATATTTAATAGTATATGTAGAGCCTGTATCAGATTGCACACCATCTTGGGGAAGGAGGTGGGAAGGGAGAGGTAGAAAATTTAAAACTTAAAAGCTTATGGAAGTGATTGTGGAAAACTAAAAATAAATTAATTAATTAAAAAAAGAAGTAAACAACCTCCAAGGCAAAGTATGTCCCTTGTTAGTAAGCCTCTTCCTACTTGGATTTGCAGGCATTGAGGCATTTCTTCTGTTTCTTGATGCTGCTAGATTTTGGAATATGGATTGAACAGCACTAATAAACACACTAATTTCTGCCCTATATAATTCTGTATGGCAGGCTGATCTCTACGAAGTCATACCCTTCTAGTCTTGAGACATTTCCCTTTCCATACATGAAATAGCATTTCAAAATCCTGAATATTCTCTGGTACATTAGCAAAAGACAATGGTGACTCAGATACTGACACAACTGAAAGGAAATTGTTAATTTACCATCTCTCTTTTCTCTAGAAAAAGGGAGGGGGAGTGGAGGGGGTGAGGAGATAATTGAGACTGGACTCACAGCCTTTCATCCCTGGGTGTTGATTAATGACTTGGATTGTTCCGTGGATATTTGAAGGGTATTTGTTGTTTGATGTACTTTCAGGCTATTTGCCCTGCATTTTTATTTTAGGTAACTAGTCCATTTTCACCTCTGTGGTACAATGTCATATCATGAATGTCCATCTGTTTTTCTCAGATTCTAACTACACACAAACACCACCTTGTTTCAGGCCTTCATCACTTTTTACATGGACTATTTCAATAGCCTGTCAACCTGTCTCCTTGCCTCAAGATGCTTACAACTCCAACTATTCTATGCATAATGAAGCTGATGTACATATTGCTAGAGTTAGCTCAGCATTTCGGAGGCTCCAAAAGAAACCGTAGGAGAAAAGAGGTATCAGGCTGCATACCAAATTGAAGTTCTACGGGACCATCGTGCCGACTACACTGTTGTATCTCTGAAAACTGGATAGTCTATCAACTCCATACCCAAAAACTGAAATGCTTCCATTTGAATTGTCTTAGGAAGACCCTGAATATTATCTGTGCAAGATAAGGCACCAGACACTGAAGTCCTCTCTAGAGCTGAACTACAAAGTACTCAAACTCTATTACCGAGAATGTCACTCTGATGAGCTGGCCACATTGTTCCATTGTCAAATGCTTGCTTACTCCAAAGACGATTTTACAGAGAACTCACACAAGGTAAGAACTCACACTCAACATGGCAGTCAGAAGAAGTGGTATAAGGACACTCTCAAGGTATTTCTGAAGAGCTTTATTATTGACTGTGAGACATGGGAAACATTGGCCCAGACAGGGCTGTCCAGCATAGCATGCCTTCATTAAAGAAGGCATTCTACTGCGTGAGCAAAGCAGAATTGTAAAGGAAGAAAAGAAACATGAGCTGCACAAATCCAGAGTCACTTCCACTCTAGATGTTCTAATAGACCACTTGTGACTTATATACGGTAGTTCCTTCTGAACAAGTGTTGGTCTGATCAATAACAACTGAACACTCTGTACTTTGACTCCAACATTGTGATGCCGTTGGTCTGCCCCCAAAATGAAGGACAAACAACAATATCCTAAAGAGCAGTAAAAGTAAATTTCCTTACTTCCCTTCTCAATAAGCTCAAGTGGCTCTGTATAACACTAGGATCAAACACATACTCCTCTGCTAGGCATTTAAGTCCTTTTCCAACTTATCTATGATTTACCTTTTTGGTCTCATCACGTCCCCTTACCTACTCAACAGTCCAGCCACATTGGCATATGGATATATGTGTGTGTGTGTGTGTGTGTGTGTGTGTGTGTGTGTGCATATATGTATATGTATATTCAAATACATATGTAGAAGTACCTACCTTAGCACCATAAAATGATACTTCTAAAGAACCTGGGACATAGGCACTATAAAAATGCTTATTTCTTTATCCTCTTCCTCCCTTAGCATTATGTGTGTCTTGATCTGCCATTATTTAAAAAATCCCTTAAGGGCAGGGATCGTGCCTTATTTAATCTTTGTATTTGAGTATCCCTAATCAGTACTTTGTTCGTACCAAATGTTAAATAAATGTTTATGGAATTTAATGTTCCCTGCCAAGCTAAAGGACACTCTCAAGGTATTTCTGAAGAGCTTTATTATTGACTGTGAGACATGGGAAACATTGGCGCAGACAGGGCTGTGCCTTTCAGTAGGACTTTCAGTAAGAATCCCATTCCTCATCAAATATAACATATAATGCCTTAGATTCATCCAAAGCTCAACACAATATTGTGCCAGAAAACCTTATAGACTCCTTTCGTGCCATTTCCCTTAACATATACCATATTCTAAACAGCCAGTCTGGATTATAGCATTCTTTTTGGTTTCATAACATTCACAGAAGCACAAAATGTTAAAGGTGGAAGGAACCTTAGAGCTCACCTGGCACAGCCTCTTAATTTTATAAATGAGGAAAGTGAGAGATGAAATGACTTTCCCTGAGGTTGTATAGAAAGTTGCAGAGTCAGTGTTTAGTTTTTGATCTCTTTTGATTCATCATTCTTCCACGTATTCCTTAATTGCTTCCACCATGCCTGAAAAGTAGCATATCATCCTTTAGGTACCATCTACTTCATAGAATTTTCCACAATTTGAAGCCCCAAATAATTTCTAAATCTATGAATTTCCCAGGCTACATATCCTATGTCGTTACTTATATTCTTGCTTGTATGTTACTGAAATAAATATCTGGCCTTATCTCTAGGATTCAAGCTCTATTAGGAAAAGGCCTACATTTTTTTTTCATTCTCTCTATCATAAGTTCACAGACCTATAGCTGGAAGGGGATAAAATGAGATATTCTAACCCACATGGCACATACAAGAGAAAAATTAATATCGCCAGCAACCACAGGAATCATCTCTTGACTCCTCACTCATTCTCACCTTTGTGATATGCAATCAGTTGCCAAATATTGGTATTTCTACTTTCATAATATCTTTTGTACATACATCTTTCTTTTGCTGGTGCTGCCAAGTGCAAGTATTGACCCTACCTAGTGCAAGATTTCATCACCTCATACATGAACTATTGCAGTACCCTGCTGGTTGCTCTTCCTGCCTACAGTCTATTTCCAAATCTAGTTCATACTTCACTGAGTTTTCAAATTGAATATCCTAAAGAGCAAGTTTAATCAGGCTACTGTCTTATTCAATAAACTCCCTTGTCTCTGTTTTATCTCACAGACCAAATATAAAGTCCTCTGATTTTTAAATCCCATCTTGACTTTTATCCTTTCTACCATTTCAGTCTTCTTCTACCTTACTCCCTTCCATGTAATCTGTGATCTAGTGATACTGTCCTCCTTGCTGTTATTCACATAAGACACTCCACCTCCTGATTCTGGGCATTTTCAGCAGCTGTGCCCCATGCCTAGAATTCCCTCCCTCTTCTTCTCTTCTTCCTGATTTTCTTGGCTTACTTCAATTCTCAGCTGATACCCCATCTTCTTCGAGAAACTATCCCCAGTCCTCTTTAATTGCTATGCCTTCCCTCTGAGATTATCTCTAATTTATCCTTCATTTATATTGTTTATACCTGTTTGTTTTCATATTGTCTCCCCCATGAGATTGTGTGCCGTTTTGGACTTTTCCATTTCTCCTGGACTTAGAAGTATTTGACATGTAGTAGGCATCTACTATTTTGTGATGACTTAATCTATTAAGTGCTTAATAAATGTTTCCTAGAACCAATATGGCTATTGAAACACCGTGCTTTGTAACATGTTTTCACTCTTGCTTCCATTTCTCAGAATTGCTTTATTTTTTTAATGTGAAGAAAATGTTAAAGACAGGATAGGATATACTCCTATGTTCTCAAAATTCCAGATAGGTATTTCCAGGGGTAGGAGGAATGATAGCGATATTCACTTATTTGACCTAGGACATTCAGCTCTGTAAAGAGAAATATTTCCCACATTGGACACTTATCCACAGATGGGGAGTGCAGGAGAATGACATCTTTTTTCCTCCTCATTTACTCACTAAGAAAACAACACCTGCAGTAACATGCAAAGTATGAAGGTTTATAAGGATTTTCCAAATGTTCACTATGTGTTACTCAAACTGTAATCACTTGTCAACACTAAACAGTAATTGATTTAAAACAAGATGCCCATTTTAATAGTTTCTTAAATTGAAAGGAGCCAAAAAGAAAATACATCCACTATGTAGGTAAACAAACAGCAATGACTACATCTGGTAATAAAAACTTGGCAGCACATAAAGAATAATATATAACAAACAAACGAGACTTGTTCATAACCATGAAGGATGGTGGCATTTATATTCCAAAGGTAACTTGTAAAAGAGAACTGAAATTTAACAATAACAAAATCCATTGTCTAAAATATAGATTTGTTTTTCCATCTGCCTAGCCAGTCTCTTCAAGAAGATACATCTTCTTGAAGTAAGATGAAACAATACAGTAACAGTAATGGATGGGGACCATGTGTGTGATTTCATTGGTATCAGAAATTCCCGTTGAAGACTTTCCTCTACCAATGTAAGTCTATAACTTCTCTGAAACTTACAGTCTTGAAAAGTTGTATAGAGCAGTGGTGTCAAAAACAAACAGAAAGTGAGATGGGAGCATTAATCTGTATATAATGATCCTTGATCACCATTTATTGACTTGGTTTGAAAACATAATGTTATATATGTTTTATTGTGTTTTTTAAAATTTTGTTATTTTTCCCCCAATTACATTATAATTCAGTTCTGGACTAAATAGAGAGTGTTTGACATCTTTGGTGTACAGCACTGAGCTGCTTGTACATGGTCACACAGATACCATGCCAGAGATAGGACTTTAATCCAGCATTTCAAGATTATCTCTTTATCTTCTCTTCCACATTGTCTTTATAGGCAGTTTGCTGTTTATACTAAACCTTATTTAATCAAAGTGAAAATGACTGAAACATGAATGTGAACTGGAAATATTTTGGAAGAATTTCAAACAATGACAAAATACATTAATTCTGCTTTACAAAGAGAAAAAATGTAATAGGTATCCCTCTCAATAATTTTCTTGTCAATTCACAACTGTACTTGAGTTTCTTCAATTGTAATTAAATTATCAGGCATTTGCTCAATTAAGTAAGCTCAGAGAGACTAGTTAAAAATCTGAATGAAAAACATTATTTGAGAACATGAAAACAGTTTAGTGTCTTTCTGACAGTGGTACTAAAGGATATTTTATGGTTATCATCCACAGTAATAACTCAGAAGGTCAGCTATATAACTTTAAACACTCCTAATTTCTCTTATCAGAGATCTGTTATAGGTCTAAGTCCAATAGCAGTTCACCTCTCTAGCCATTCTCCCTCTTTTGTCAAGGAGTTCCAGTCCCTCATTCACAATCTTCTTCTTTCTACCTTAATCTCTGCCCCACACTATGGAACTTTTATACATTCCCCCTACATGCTTACATACATGAAAACTAAAAAATACATGCTGCTGTTTCCTTTACTACTCTGGCATCCCAATTCATGTCTCCTTAACTCACATGATCTAGATATTGACTTCAACTTAGTATACCTAAGTAGAAAGTAAAGTCACTGGGGTCAGAAACCGTTTAATTTTCTTTTTAATTTCTAATCCCCAGTGAATCAGACAATGAGCATTTATAAAGGATTCACAATATGTCAGATACTGTGCTAAGCACTAGGGATACAAAGAAATGCAAAAAACAGCTCTTGTCCTCAAGGAGCTTACATTATAATAGAGGTGCTTAAATTCTGACAGAGGAGCTTCAATTTTAGTGGTGACTAACAGTATGCCTTGTATATTGGAGGCATCTAAGATATGATTGTTGGAATTTAATATATCTAGTTTGAGATATCAGAAAGGCAGTTGGAGATGGAACATCAGAGGTCAGCAGAGGTTTTGGGGAAAGATAGGCAAATTTTAGAAGCTTTAGCATAGAAAGGGTAATTAAATCCATGGAAGCTAATGAAATCAGCAAGGGAGAAGAGAAGAGAGCCCAGGACAGAGCCTTATGGGACACTAGGACAGTTAGAGGTCCAGCAAAAGAAAGAGAGAAAAAGAGATAGGAGGAGAACCAGAAGAGAGTGGCATTCTGAAAATTTAGTGAGAAGAGAATATCAAGAAGGATAGAGATATCAAAAATGTCAAAAGCTGCAGAGAGATCAAAGAGAATGAGAATTGAGAGAAGGCCATTGGATTGGGCAACTAAGAGATCATTGATAACTTTGGAGAGAGGAATTTGGTGGCATGATAACGTCAGAAGCCAGGTTGTAAGTGGTGAAGAAGAGGGTGAGAGAAGAGAAAGTGGAGGTCCCTCTTATAGAACATCCTTTTCAAGGAGTTTAGCCACAAAGGGGAGCAGAAATATAGGATGAAAGTTAGCAGGAATGGAGGGATCAAATGAGGGCTTTTTTCAGGATGAAGACATGGATATGTTTGCAGATAGCAAGGAATGAGCCAGTAGACAACAAAAGATTTAAAATAACTGAAAGAGTCAGGATGACAGAGGAATGATCTGTTGGAAAGGTAAGATGGAATGGCATCACTTGAATAAATAGAGGGGTTAACTCTGGTAAGGTGTAAGTTCATTTTATCATATGAGAAAAGAATAAAGGAAGAAATAATGGCAGAAGGAATGTGAGTGTTATGAGATAAGAAAGAGGGGAGAAGAGAGTGCTCATGGTAAATGGCCTCAGTTTTTTTCTGTAAAATATGAAACAAAGTTCTGAGCTGAGAGAGTTGGGGTATGGGGAGCCAAGGAAAATTTAAGGAGGAATGAAAAAGGTTTGGAAGAACTGCCATGGAAAGTGGGATAGTGAGTTAATAAGAGAGTTGTGGTAGGATTGCCTAGCAGAAGTGAGGACCCAGTTGAGGCTGTGTAACACAAATTTTTAGTGGACCTAGTCAAAATGGTGGAATGGTGGTGTGATTTTCTCCATCTTCATTCAATAGCACTCGTGTAGGACTGAAGGCAGGTAATAATGGAACTGATCCAAGACTGAAGGTTGGCTGAGCATGACTGGGAATATTAAAAGGAAGCTAGTGATTCAAGAGAGGACAATGTAGTGTTGAATAGGTGTGCCAAAGAGTCATGATAGGGAGAAGAAGAGAGTTCTTAGTGTAGGAGTGATAGCCTGGGAGAGAATTGAGGGCTCACAGGAATGAATTCCATAGTGCAGGTGAAGAGTAGGGATTTGTAAGGGAAGGCAGAGTGAGAGGAGAAAAGCCAATAAGGTATGGGTAAATAAAGGGATTTCAGAATTCTTGTACGTGGAGGTGGTGCATTTTGTGGTAATGACAAGATCTAGTGTATGACCATCTTTTTGGATGGGTGATGTGAGGTGGAGCAGTAATTCATGGGAAGTGAATAAATTGAGGGACTGAGTGATCAGGGTATTTGAGGGAATATCAATATCTGCGATAAAATCCCCAGATTAAGTCAGGAATTAGACAGGAGAGGGGAAAAAATGTGAACTAGGTACAGAATGCATTGAGC